>NC_057772.1:11044808-11344808 GCF_014825855.1 Bombus pyrosoma
GAAGCGTTCCCACTGTTGCAAACGTAAACGTAACCGACAAAATATGCGATTCTATATTAATGATGCAGTTGTATATTATTCGAAAAACAATTCATTTGAACGAAACCACCAAATAACCAATGGTAGCCTCCTTCTTTAATTTTTTCTTCCGAAAGTCCACGGTTCCTATATGCTCACCTGCGTATGCATATTAATACACATAATATTTAAAATTCAGATGTTTAGATAAATGACATGAAAAATTCTATATAAAATTATGAAGCGCCTTATGATATATTTATATAAAATTATGAACCCACTGTTGCAAACGTAAACGTAGCCGACAAAGTACGCGATTGACAAGCTTTTTCACGATTCTGGCGAATTTTCCCGTAACATCGACGCGTAGCGTAATAATCCTCGCCTAATGAACAGTGAAACTTGTCGCTTGCGTATCTTGAAAATTTTGCAACGTCCGTGGCTCGCTTTATCCCGGACTATTTATCTTTCCAGGCATCGAATAAACGTCTGCCAGCGGCACGTTGCACCGGATCGCCCGTAATAAATTTACTCTCGTTCGAATGAAACGAGCCGCAACTTTCTTCTGTCTCTTCCGTCGAGTATGCTATACGTATCTTTATGTCTTTCCAATAGTTCCTTCGGAGAAACGATCGTACGTGACCGCGTATCGACAACGTTTGGATAAGTATGAGAGATGGGCTCGCGATGTATGTGGAAATTTAAAAGCCTGTGTGGATTCGTAGATTAGTAAGTAGATTAGATGGAGAATTTATGAATCGGTAGGTTGTAAGATTTATGATTCGTAATTTATGTACACCTCTAGTAGATAATATTGTGCAGGTTGTGTAGATTTGTAGATCAGTGGGTAGATCAGATTCGGAATTTATTAATCAATACTTTGTACAATCTGTGTTTCGTAGTTTGTACATGTATACGTACTTTGCGTAAATAAAATTATGCAGGTTGCGTAGATTCGTGGAATTAGTAAGTAAATTAAAGTGAGAATTTATGAACCACTATGTTGCAGCATTTATGAATGATAATTTATGTACGCTTTTAGTAACATTGTGCAGGTTGTGTAGATTTCTAGAGATTAGCGAGTAGATTAGATTTAGAATTTATTAATCAGTGCTCCGTAGAATCTGTAATTCGTAGTTCGTACATGTAGAAATAAAATTGCGTGGGTTGCGTAGATTCGTGGAATTAGTAAGCAGATGAGATTGACAATTGGTGAATCGGTACTTTATGATTTGCGATTTCTCGTATATTTTTATTCATTAACATCCTATCGGATAATAGAACATTTTAATAAGGTTGCAATTAAGTGGCAGAAAGTATTGTGAAGTATTATTACGCGATGGTGAAGTGTTATTGATATCGATGATTACAGTTCAATCTAAGTGCAGAGGCTCGAATATTCGAGCAGAAACTCGGATAAGAAATAATGCAATAATAAAATGTTCGTATTTAAACGTCAAGTATTTGAATAAAAGCAGCGCGATCAGAAAGTACAAATATCAAAGGATTCTGATGATGAAGTATTTGCACAATGGTACTCGGATAGAAGATCGGAGTTAGCAAATTTGTTGGATCGGACGAAAAAGAAAAAATTCAAACGTTAGGATAGCGAATTATTGAAATGTAATGAAAATTCAAATAACCAAGTATATACTTGCTTACATGAGTTTGCCACAATGTACTTGCTACAATGAGTTATTCGTTTAAAACATTTAACGAGTTATTCATTTAAATTCAACGCTGTGTATTCGAAGGAAAGTGACTGAACAACGCGACAACCTTCCCCGGCGGACCTTCTCTTCGTTCCAGCTTGCACATTTGCACATGTTCCGAATTCGACGCGTACGTGCGCCTGCACCGTCTCACAGAGTGGCGCATGTAACGCGATATCTCTTGCGTTTTCGTGCGCGAGCGCGCAATGCAAATTACAATGCAGCCCGTATAAGTGCACGTCCGGCATTGTCACGTCGAACGTGGCGCTCGCTTTCCTTTTGCACCGCGTCTTCGGCCAACCATAAATTTTACGACTTTCGACTTCGACAACCGCCACAAAGTTCGGACTTCTCCACACTTTCGCAGCGTTTTTCTCCAGTTTGTATTCCACATACTGTCGTATGTTTTGCTTGGTACACTTTTGCGGCCTCGTTGAGGTCCAAATTGTCTCTTAGCAGCGTGGAAGCTTCGAATTTTATCGCGATTTCTTCCCATGTCCTGCGAGATTTATTTTACCGATTTTCATAGAAACTTTCAATAGCAGGTTATATCGTTTTATAGTTATATCGTCACCACGAAATTTTATTTCGTATTTAAGCAGAAATATAGTCATACGAAAGGTGCTACTAGTATGAAATTCAATATACCTAATCCTAATTAATCGATGTATGTAAACGTTATAATATTAGGTTGTCCGAAAAGTTTCTTTCGTTTTATGAGGAAATAATAGACGCACAAGGGTTTTTGTTTTATATTATTTTATCGAATTACGTACGATCCACTTTGCTCTGTTGAGATGAACACCGCGTTTTCACGTTTGTATGAAGGTTCACAGTTGTAAAAAACACGCTTGCGAAAGAAAGACACTCTCGGGACAATCTAATAGATACAATGCAACAATTGTTTCCAGCCACTGGATTTCCCTTAAGTTTCTGTTAAATTTCTCTATGAATTTGTCTTTCTATAAATACAAGGAAATGCCAGTTAACCTTCCGAATGTTTAACCGTACTCATGGTGCATGCCATGTACTAAATATTCTAAATATTCTGAGAGGGTTGCATTCTTACAATTTCTTGTATCCTGCGTGTTTGCTATAGAAAGATATTTTATAGAAATTCTATCATTGAGCCAAGCAAAACGAAGCACACAAAGACGATGATTCGTACAATAAACTCAATAAGAGGTGAAATGTACCATACGAGATCGTTTTTGAGATTTTTTCCTCAAAGGGAAGGGTTTCCTTTTTCAAATCAGAGAAATCAGAATGAAAGTTTGTAACGCGTTGTTGGTATCGGCGCCGCGGCGAGCCTCGAGGCGGCGCGGCGTCCCCTTCATGCAGAATTTCCATTGAAAGATTCGCAGGACCCCCAGGGGGTGGTCGTGACGAGTGTCGGCGAATGTGTCGGCCTCAGGGGCGGAGAAACTTAATTCACTGCCCTCCCTCCTCTTCCTCTCCTTCCTTCTCGGCCTTTATCCTTCGCCGTTCTACTCGCTCTCTCTCTTCCTTTCTTTCTTTCGTTTCCTTTCTCTCTTCCATATCTCTGGGCTCACCCAGAACTCAAGTAGAGCTCACCCTTCAGTCCCAAACGAATTGCAAAAAACAGCGAGAGAATTTCATACTTGTGACTTTGAAAAATGGAAATTTCGATAATTAATTTTTTTATTATTATCAACTCGACTCTGTATTCCACCGCGTGTCCCTAATTCTTTGTAAAAGGTACTTTGTAAAAGAAGAACGATAGAAAAATAATTAGAAAGTCGTTCTTCCTTTGATTGTTGTAGCCTTTGCTCGCGTTCGCGTTATCTTACACGCGAAATTATATTTTAATAGATCATCAGACAATTGAACAATAAATATATTTGTTTATTTGAAAAATTGACCTTCGATTTCAGTGCGTTGCTTCTTCTTTATAAAAATGTTAGAAGATTTGCGCCCACCGACTGTCCAGTCTCTGAACTTACAGAATTTTCCTCATCAGAAATGTCTATATTTTGAGTACTTGATAATTGCTTTGTTTGCTTCAGCACACTGTCCGTTGCTCGTTCTGGAATTTTAAAAGCATAATCGTAACTCTAATTTTAAATAGAAAACTGTCGGAATTGTTTAAAATTAAGTTGCGCCGTGTTGTCAGCTGCTGTGACAGTTTCTTCGTAAGTTGAATTCTCTTCCGCTTTAAAATTTCTATGTTCTTTGTTCGCAAATGTTCCTTTTTATTACCTCGCGAATGTTTGCTATTTCCTTAAGAAGTTTTTCTCTTTCATTTCCATCTTTCAAGTCGCGTTATACAATTGGCAATTTGTTGATCGTCCTACTATATTCGGCCAGAAGAGAGCGAAGTTAATTCGAAGCATGTTCTTCGATCTCGAATTTCGAGTGTAGCTCGAAATTTCGGGCGAAAACTGCTCTATCAGCGTGAATTAAAAGCGATCATGCGAAAGAGCCAATACAGCATGAACGAAAAAAGGAGAACGTCGATCGACGAAACGAAACTTCCGATGGCCTGTTTTGCGCGAAACAGCGATCCCACCTTTTGCGACAAAGCTTCTCGTTTCGCTTTTACAGCTTCTCACATCCGATTCCATCTAATCGACAGCTTTTTCCTCGTCAGGAAGAAACGACTACCATTTGTTCCATTTGTTCTACCGATCGGGGAACAAATGAGTTGTGCAATGTGGGCTGGAAAAGAAAAAGAAGTAGCTACTTCGATATCAAATAAACTAAATAAATGAATGAATACAACGAGTCCATGATACGTAATAATTGAGACTTAATTGAAATCCTGCTGATTTATTTAGTTCATTCAATGGTTGATTCATTGAACGCACAAAGTAAATTCGAAATTAAAGAAACAAACAAAAATACCTCAAGTATGCGTGACTGGACCAGAGCTTCGTAAAACGGAGGAAATTAAATGAAACAAACCAATTAATTTGTTACACGATCGTACAGTACCAGTTGATTTTTAACTGAGACCCTACGAAACACGTTCGCTCCAGCTCCGATTTTCATTTCGTACTGTGCTATAAGCCGAGAACAAATCTTACGATACCTTGTCTTTATATCGCGAAATACTTTTTCATAATTTCAAGACTTTCGTTTCAAATGCGACATCCAAGTCGACACCAGGAATATTCTAAAATAACGTGTCCATGTTCCTACTCCATTTTTCAAAGAGATAAAAAGAAAAAAAGGGAAAGAAATGTAATTAACCAATCCTCATAAGTCTCATTGGTAATAATACTGTTGATAAAGGTAACTTTATGACAACACGGTGAAAATTCTACTTAAAAAGCAACAGATATTCTTTGATAAGATAAACTTTGCAAACTTTAAACACGGTTTCCTCATTTTGCAAACCAATGGACGTAGAATAGTTAAGAATTGGAGTGACCGGAGTATCTGGCGATTCGAGTGCGCGTCGTGCGCAGTGAACGTGTTAAGTGAATTATGAAAATCCTTCAGAAATGAAAAAGAATGAATAGAGCAGCGGCGATACGAAGGTTCGTAAGGAGAAGAAATTACATGTTCAGCAAAGAGTTCCAGCTGCGTATCCCTAAGGGTAATGCAGGTGGAAGCGGTTGGTCGTAATGTAATAATTTGCCCGTGGCCTGGGTCAAACGTCGAGTTCCGTTCGCAGTGGACTCCGTTCACAGGTGTGTCGTGAACGAACAGAAAATGAGAGAGAAATAAAAAATGACGAGGAAACGTCGCGAATAATTTCGGGCCCATCTACCGATGGCCACAAATTTATGACGAGGTAGTAAAAGTCTGACTGACTAATTCTGTTACTTTTACGAGCTTCGCGGATAAGACCGGACGACGCGACGGTCATCATTTCACGTTTGCCTGCTTTCGTTGAGAATTCTCCTGTTAGTTTATGATCCTTTCGTTTCCTTATCTTCCCCCCTTTCTCTCTGTTTTATATTCTCCGTTTATTTTCCCCTCTTCTTTCCTGTTTTTCTCTTGCTCTGCATTTCTCTTCGTTTTGTCTTCCTAACTTTCGCGTTACACGGTGGCTGGTGAAAATGTTATAGGACCACCCCTGGGAATTTTTCAGATATATATTTCATTTTGAAACATTTTGAAGTTTCACTATCGATGTAATGAAAATCGGTTATCGTGGCTGTAGTGGTCGAAAATGTATTTGCAAGTTAGAGGATATTTATTGGAACATTTCGCAAAGATCACCGAGATATTTGAACGATCGATTGTGTATTGTATTAACCCCTTGCACTCCTATGCCGAGTGTGGCTCGACATCAGTTTTTATCTCAGGAGCTCCTTTGTCCAGTCCCACTCGACATTCTTTCAGACCCACCTTCTTTCGCGAAACGTGCGAAAGAAACGCAGGATTGCATCCTGGAAATTGTTTGAAGATATATCGTACGCTTAAAAATGATAAAATACAACAACAGTGTGAATAAAACTGGTGTTTAAGTGAATTTGTTTCTTCCGTTATTTATTTAAATTGTCTTATTTATTGGTTAAAGTAAATTTCAAATAAAACACTTAAAAGCGTCGGGAGCTGCTGGTAACGAAATTGAAATGAAATTCCCAGTGCAAATTCTGTAGCACTAATTTTAATTTCAATATTACCATTCACATTGTACACTAACTGCTCACCAAATATACGTTTGCAATAAATGTAACTTCTACATACGTTTTTCGATTGGTTTCAAATATTGCTATCGTAATTACGATAGTCGTGTCTCACTGTAACGCTAATGAAGTTTCAAGATGTTTCGTATATAGTACATTCATAAAAATCTTCTGTGGTGAATGTTCGTACACTTTCGTGAGCCACTTTATATCTCTTCACGTAGCTACTTTCCATTCTGACTTTGTTATTACAAGCTTCACGTATTTCGGTATGAATTAATTCGAATCTTATTTACTATTCTAAACAAGTTCGATATCTTGATCGTTGATACCAGTTCCAGTAATAAAAAGCATACTTAATGCGGCGAAATATTTTCATAGACAAGGTAATAAGCAGCATATCTCTATTATCGACAAATGAAGATAAAATAAGACAGCGATCGAACGAATTTAAACTAAATATCATTTCTTTTGTACTTTATACGTTCTCCTAACGATTCTCGGTACTTTGCATCGTAATTAATGTCTCTTGCGATTTTATGCAGTTTCTGAACCGAAAGAGGATATTCTTAACAAGATAATAAACCGAATAGCCATTTCTATGCCCGAACTGAACTCTTATCTTCGCATCTAGCACTCGAAATGACTACCTTTCAATTTCGACGCAACCTGTTCGAACCTAATCATCGATCTCTTTACGAGCTGAAATTATCCAGGTGTTCCATCAATTCGCGAACCTATTCGATACATTGACACGTGTTATGATACTTGACATTCAAAGTACGATTCAGGCCTCGCCGTTATAGCCATTCGCATGTGATATATTTACATATTGTACACGTATATCTAAATAATAATCTAATCTATATCTCTGAACTTTTAAATAATAAATTGTTTGAAGAATAACTATTACCGGATCATATCAGGAACAATGTAGTTATTGAAAATTCTGTTGAAATTTCAATGAAATTTTCATTACGTCGTTACCGAGATTGTATCACTTACATCTCGAAGTATTATATTTTATTATTACATGTATGGAAAATTATGTACTATAAGATATTTATTTATTTTCATAGCAATGCGTATATTGTTCGAACGAATATTTAATAATCATGCTTGTGTGTAACTGCTCGTCTATTTAAATGTTTCTCCAAAATGATCACCTTCGTATCGCAGCAAATCTTTTATCGATCACCTGTTTACGAGTTCGAGATGTTCAGACGCGACGAGTTTGTCAGCTGCTCCGCGAGGATATCTGATATCGTTTAGAATCAGCAGAGTGGTCAAAACAACCAATTTTCTAAAAATGAGCGAATAGACCGGTTGTTCAAAAATTCATAAAACATATGTGTGAGAAATTATCTTTCTCCTGTTACGTATCTCTCCATACAACTTGCGTTTCGATTTTTCGAATACAGATTGTTTATTAACGTACATTAATTAATCAGAAATGTTCTATCTAGCAGCTATTATAAAAGCATTTTTTATCTATCAGAAAATTCCTCTGGGGCAGAGAGAAATGGGATATTTATTATCAAGAAAGTCGTAAGGAATGTAAAGCCGTAATACGAAATTAATCGCAGAAACAAATTAGTCATTAACATCTAATTTACAATATTTTACCACATTCTTCGTTTGTCAGTATGTTCAAACAACGAATACACTTGACTGTAGCCCGCGCAACTGTTACAAAAATTAGAAACGACTCGTTTTAACATCCACATTGAACATCAACATCGCCTGAAACATTCCACTTGAACATTCCTACGGTATCCCGTAGGAAAAATTCATCGTCGCGTCGTTGTAATTCATCTCCTCTAACCAACCGATAATGGCACCCGTGCCCTTCGCACTGTGATGCTTACGACTACATAAACCAACATTCACGCAGTGTGCTTTCGTGAGTATGTGTTTGAATACACGTTTACGGAAACGAGAATATATTTCTGTAGGCGATGCTATTAGTTAGTGTTAGTGGCGCGTGTAATTTTTGCGCGCGTATTTTAGGGTTCAATGTGATAATTATTTCTTGAAATAATAAATACTTGAATAAACGTTATTATAAGTATATAATAATAATAATAATAATAATAATAATAATAATATATTATTAATATATAATATAATATATAATATATAATAATAATATATTATTAGTATTAGTATTAGTAATAATAATATAGTATTAGTATAATATATTATTAGTATTCTATGATTAGTGTTATTAGAAGCAAATGGTTATTTGCTTGTATCATTAACATCAGTGATATTAATATTATTAATATTATTAACGTCGTTAATATCACCTGGCTATAATTAATTAATTAATCATCTTTTATTCTATAATACTTTTATTGTTTTCAGACAAGTAAAACAGGGAGAGATATTTCATGGCTTGATGTAACAAACATTTTCTAAGATAATAAATAACTAAACGAATTAATAATAAGCATATACACTAATAATAATACTAATATGTACCACAGTAATGTTAATAACAATAATACTAATAATATCAGAATATTGGCAATAATTAGTCAATAAAAAATTGTATAATGTATGATATTTTTATAGTTCTTAGACACTATATGTCATAGTATTTTGTAGTACTGTCAGAATATAAAATGGTACCTGTCGGTTCCATTAAATGTTCCATAAAAAATACGAATGCCCGTAATAAAGAATCAGAAAACAAAAATGGGCGGATGTAGTCTGGGTTTTACTTTTCTTCTATAAAATTATACGCGTGGCCGAACTTGTACCGATGGCGAAGCAGGTGCCATCCTAGCTCGTAATGTAATAATCCAGCAGGTCAAACGGCTATTGTCGGCTACAGGTGTTGCTATCGAGGAACGGCCACAGTCAAAGTGCAACAAAGTTGACTGCCGACCGCAGCCTTTATGGGACCACACAGCGCGCCACGGTTCATGGGAGAGAAATCGAACCATGCGTTACGCGTAATTTGAGAAGCTACCACCGGGCCAAGAAAAATCGTAAAGGATGCTCCTGCTCGCTTGTAATTACAGGGTTGCCTCTAATTGAAGCGGCATTGGCCGAGGGGAACTAGGATTTCGACAGGAAGTTCGAAGGTTATAGGTTCGTTTTGAAAATGATTGGAAATTGATTGGTGACTGATTGCACGATTTCAGGATATTTGAAAAAAATTGTTCGTCTATATATAATCTACATGCCTACTTGAAATCACTTGCTCTTTTTAATCTGTTTTTCAGGACGGTTATTGTAATTCAAAGATTTAGGGCAGTTGTTATAATTTTTCCAACTTGCAAAAGTTACGGGAAATAAATTACGTCGTAACAATACGTCCAACTTTATGCAATAAAGAAGGTGTAAATTAAGCAAGAATTACTATCGATCGTAGTAGTATAAGTCAAGATCGCAAATCGTAACTTCTGCCATGCGCCAGATTCCAAGTAGCATCCATTTAATTTTGTAATTAGATAAATTTGTTCCATGCTACGATATAGTTTTCTTTTATAATTTGAGGAAACATAACGAGTTTTTTTTAGAACAATAAACGCAAAATCTGACGCAAGAATGACAATGGACTTATAACACTATGATTCTTTATCCTCCAATTAGTAAAATAAATCTATATTCTCATTCGATCGTCAATTTAAATCCTACTTTGTTGCAAATAAATCTTCGATCGAGATAGAAGTGGCCACTTGAAAATTGATCCCGGAAGCTGTCAAGGTTCTGCACGGGATATTCATTCGAAGAACGATATCGTAAAGTCCATATAAACGGTGTTCAATAAAGAGATACTTTGGTTTGATTGACGTGCGCTTGATAAGAAATCGATAGTGATCGAGGACTTACGATTTCTCTTTCTTTTTTTGATCGCAGACAATCCTCCTGGGCGACAGCGGTGTTGGTAAGACATCTCTGCTGGTCCAGTTCGATACTGGAAGATTTCAACCGGGAAACTTCGCAGCAACTGTTGGCATTGGCTTCACGGTACGTGCCACGTCAATATTCAATATTTATTTGTTTGTTTAGACGAAAGCCAGTGGCCGTGGAAGCATTTGAAATGCAATCCGAATGCAGATTTTGTGCAGAGAGCACAAAACCGATTCGATGAATATAACAAGAAATCAGGTTGGAATTTTGTAAAATATTTATTTAATTTTTTTACTCTTTGAATATCATCCTGTGAGAAGATTGGAAGTTTGTGTTCGGAAAAGAGCTTTGATATTGTACGTTAATATGGATCGGATTAATCAGAAGAATTGAAAGTGTTTAGAGCAGGATCGATGAGCAAAATTGAGATTTGAAATTTTGCGTTTGGAATAGGATTAGCGATACAAATTTTACAAGTCAGTTGTCCGCATCATTGGCTTTCGTTCTTTCAACCCCTTAAGAGATCGCTAAATATTAGGAAAATAGTGTCAATAAAACACATGTCTTCGTTGCGTTGCTTTATTAAATTAAATGTCTACAAAATGATATAAAAAATAATTGTCCAGCTGAGTCTTCTAATTATTACGATAGATTAATCATATAAAACCGAGTTAAGTAACGTTATGGAGATAGAAGTTTCTATCTTTCGCGATACATGTGGCAAAAATGTATCTTAAGGGGTTAATCTAGTAAAATGATCATGAAGTATCTATCATGAGCAGATATGATTCAGCGTAAGTATTGATTTATTGATTTTCATGAGAATAACAGTGACTTGGTTTTTGAATTTTTCATCGCACTAAAAGATAACAACATCGATTAGTCTTTATTTTTACGTTTCCTTAAGATGTACTCCGTTAAATGGATAAAAAGAAGTTGATTCTCGAATAACGTTGAAGCTTTGTTGAGAGCGTTCCATGGATATTATTCTTAATTGCAACGAAGAAATACTCGATCGTTGGCTGAAATAAAATTCTCCTTCTAGGGTTCGCTTCGCCAATTAATTTTATTCCGTACTCGATTTTGTTCTACTTTCTTTACTTTACTTACCTGCTTTCATTATACCTACCATTCCTAATTTTCCCCGATTACTTGGCTTCATTTATTTTCTAACTTCAACTCGCTTCCTATTTCCACCAGCTGTCTGACAGTCTTCCAACTAATTCGTTTATTCTGTTAAAACAATCGCATAACGTATTATCCGACGAATAATACTTTTTGAAAAGTAGCTGTCACAGCAAACAAAACATTCACCAACAGTATTTGAGCTCGTTCCATTGCACGTCGCGTCTTAAGAATACTTTTCATACCAAACCTATACTTAAACATACCTCAAAATAACTGAACTGTGCGAAATTTTCTACAGTCAGAACTTCGAACATTTTCATTTAAATCGAAGATCGACAATTAATATGGTTTTATTAAAAATAAAAAGAAAAAGAAATTCTAAATTTCAAAGCGTTAGGTACTGATATAATATATTTGTATTCCACAAAATCTTAGAATTATATGTTCATCGTACAATAATTTTCCTACAAAGTTTCAGAATACTAATCACATAACCGAAAACTTCAGAGTGTCATTCGTATAACATGCGTTTACTGCAAATCACGTTTTTCAGCAAAACCTCGGAGTACGTGTGTCCATGAAAATATACTTTCATCTTGCGATAACTTCCCTACAAGATTACACGATATTATATTATTCATATATCATATATATTATATTATTCATATAATATATTTTACACCATAATCCCTTTTTTAATGGTGCGCGCCAAAGATGTATTTTTAAATCAATAGAATCGCAAATGACGGTTTCTACGGCGAAATATCCTCTTCTGACGTGAATCTTAAATGAATTATAAAGTGCCATTTCCCTTCGTTAACGGGATTGCAAACGAACGAAATTTGATGCGCAGAGATATTAAGAAAACGTTGCGCGTTTTACAGGCGCAATTTCTTGCGTTTACAGGCGTCGCGGTGACAGCCCATTGCGACGCAGGGTCGCGCGTCACATTTGCGTGTATCAGCGTCTACCAATGCGAACGATGCATTTATGCATGAGGCTGAAAGGCGCGCGCGACGCTTTTACGCGCTGCCTCGCGGACGTTTACTTGCACGCGCGCGCCCACCAAATTTACGATCATTCCTCGGCTATGTATTTGTCACTCTTACGTCCTGAGTTCTACAAGCATTTCCATCTTTTTGTATGCTTCATATTTCAAAAAGAGAAGGGGAGAATATTTTTTTTTCACCCCTTTAACCCTTCAATTTCTACAAGTAATTTAGATTACGATACACGACGTACGTGTGAGTTTTGTCAGTTTCTAAAGTTTCGCGATATTTTATCACCGATACAGTAGATCGTGTTAATGCATTAATTTGTTGATAATAGAGAAATTAATTATTTGACAGTAGAATATGTCGATGACTTGTTACGGGTACTGCAGAAATATCCATTTGTAGCGATTTTGGAGAAAAATAGTTTGAAAATTCAATGCCAGTTTATCATTAAATTGATATCTAGTCTTTGCATTGTATTCATCTTTGTCGATGATATTGTTAATTTGCTTGAAAATTGTACGTTGATCCTTTTTTAGGAGGATAAAATGATGTAAGAAGGAGTAAGAAAGCGGATCGTGGTTTTTCAAAATATGTCTATGTACATCAAATACGATAAACAAAAATACTATTTTTGATAAATTTATGCAGCAGAAAGGAACGGCTAAGGACTATTTGTTGCATATAAAAACTCAAATTTCAAAGTACACGTGCGATACCTGTACAGTGAGCCATCGATGTCAATTCTTGTAATTCCTATTGTAGTAAATTATAATAGAACGAACGAGGAATGTAAAAGAAACATCAGCTCGTCAGATAGGCTGATTTGCAATTTTCTTACAATTTTTTAATACTTTCAACTAATACAGTTCGATTCGTAAGAAAAATATCTCACATCGATTAAAGAATTGAACGAGCTTCTGAATACATTAACTCGATGCTACTAAAAATACATTTACATTAATATTGCATAATATTAAAATAATGCAAGATGCTCTAAATAATTTTAATAAACATTCTAACGTAATACTTTCAAACGTAAAACTCTACAATTTCAAACTCCGCACGAATTTTCATTTTGCACCGTGCATGTACGAACGCGAAATTTTCACACAGAATTAACAACATTAACCAGGAACAATTGCCTGGGGTAAAACACGATTTTACCAATACAGAATTTATAACCTTTCACATTAAATAATATCACATGATTATATGATATGTGCAATATATGCGGAAAAACTTACTTTACTTTAGTCCATCATCCATCGCTATAATTAACGTATCGAATCGCAACAGGGGATAGCAGTCGTTTATTCGCGATACATGAAGTAATATTCAATATCGTCTAGTTAATGAACACGTGAGTCGACATAAATTACAATCGCGAAACGTACCCGCGATAAACACGCTGCTGGTAGCTTTTGTTGTACCGTGTACAATGTGCACAGAACAATCGAATGAACAAACATCGGCGGCCAGATGAAATTCCGTTATCGATTATTTTTAATCTCGAACAGTATCCTTTGGAAATTTGAAATTTTCCCGTGATCATATTATTTGGAAGCTCGGTTTCGAAAGAGCGTAGCAATTCTCAATCTTAATTTCGTAAAAGTCTCATCGATCTGTTTGATGTTCTAACGATCAAAATTTATGAATTATCTAAGCTAGCAACCTGTGCGTAAATGATATACAGTATAATGATAAATGATATTTATGCGCGAAGAAAGCTTATGGTCTACTTTCATTAGTTCCTACTTCTTGAACAATGAAATAAAATTGGCCAATTAGAAGTTACTGTATAGGAAACTAAGAAACTTCTATCGCCTTTCTCATTAACGTTTTCATTAACTGCGTGTGAAGGTAATTACGCAACAAATATAGTGTTCCTTTTCTGTACCTTTTATTGTAAAAAAATGCGACGAAACGTTTTCGGTTACTTGGCGATTTTAGGATAATTAAGTATATACACCATATTATTATCTTTCAAGATTTTAAATTTCAGGATTTCGCTGGATTAATCTTCTTTCTTGTAAATTTATCACTTAGAAGCAGTTAACTGGCTTCATTGATATCGAAAGCTTTAGATTGAAGTTATTAGTGGTGAATTGAATTTCTTCCGAATGAAAACTATCCGGGGATGTCATAAATATTCATTGGGCGAGAAGGGCACAGAGATTGATCGAGGGAATTTTCTCTAATTATCATCGTCCAGACGCTTTTCACTTGTCTCGTTTCGTGGAACGAGTTGACGTGGTACGAACCGTTAATGGTTTTCCCATTTGTAGTTCTGCTTCGCCTAACTATGATTAAGGAGAAACGAAGGATTTCATCGAGTCACGTCTGTGAATAAAATAAGTACGTACCTGGCGTAATATAGAATTAGGATTATTGAAACTTTGTGTCAATTTTCTACTCGTTCTGTCAAATTCTTCATTCTCCAACTATTAAACAGATTTTTCAGAAATCGACGAACGGGATTAAAAACAGAAAAGAAAAGGAAGAAGAATTTAAATTACGCAACGTGAACTTGTACAAATTGATCGAACTCCAACTTCAGGAAATGGATACTTCATTTCCTCGCACAAAAGACCCGAAATTCGAATTCTGATTCGGACGTCTCGGTTGTACGTATCGAAATTTAATAGAAATCGAGGGAACTTCCAGATGGAAATCGGTATTCCTCTGGTTTATACGTACACTTTCAAATCGTGGCGGACGGACAGCTATCCAGGCAGCGGTGCACCGTATCGTCGAGAAAGTTGAAATTGCTCTATCAAACAGCCGTTCCACTCGCAGATTTCTCTCGTAACACGTGTCTATCTCGTGATGGCCGTGTTTCGTCTCACGGCTTTCCCGCGAAACTTTCGTCTCGTTACGAGTGTCTCGCGTCCGTACAGGATCTCGATCGAGCCTGATTCTTCCATTATACGAAATATTAATTATACGATATATAAACTCATCGTTTGTTAATTATTTCACAAACTTATTTCCAGATAGTTTGGATTCTAACGTTTCAGCGTTTATGTCGTGTCTGTCAGTTTCAACGTTTGCAAATTACAGCTCCAATTGAATCGCTTAAAAGTTACATTGAATTATCGGAAGGCAAAGAAAAGCAAGGATATTAGAAATATCGTGTTTTAAAATGTACTTTGAGACGTATGATCGTTCGTGCTATCTTCTTACGAACGATATATTTATTGAAAGAAGCGATTCGTTTTTTGGGAAATTCAGCGTAAACGAAATTGTGAAACTTACACAACGCGCAGCTAATTTTAGTTTCGCTTTACACAAGTTCAATTTCCACCTGGACGTTAACGTTTTCAATTAAAACGGCTGCAAACTTTCAATCGCGATTAACTGAACGCTAACAAGAAGTTGGTGGGAAAGTATGAAAATGCAAAATTGTAGGAAGAAAGAAGAAAGATTATACGACATTTATGTAGGCTATATTTAAATTATTACAAGAATCTAATATAAATCCATTATGCGCTGCATTATTATACTTCTCACCGTCTGAGAGCTCTTTAACGTTATTATTCTCAATTAAAACAGTCACAAGTTAGCAATCACCATTAACTCGCCTTTAAAAAGAAGTGCGTGCAAGATGTACGAAAATGATAAAATGATAAAGAAGCCTAAGAAAGGTCTCTACACGGTATTTCTCCGTTATACTTAAAGCACGATGGTCTGTTGTCACGAACGAGGCCGAAACAAGCCTCGTGTTTTCCTGTAATCGCCGGTTGTAGCTTTACGCGTACGCGGAACGAGGCGGCGCACCGGCGGGCAAACGTCGGTAAAAGCTAATTAATTAGCATGAACTTACAGTTCAAATCCGTTACAGTTAATCACCGTGCACTGGATCGAACAGTACGAGTTTAGTCCTAATTAAAACCTTACGCAGATTTCACGTTGGCCGGAGTTAATTAATTTAACTTGGGTCCAACGACGACGTCGCGTTGCTGTTTGTAGCTGCATAATTAGAGGAAGAAAAGACGTGGGCTGATGAGCCTGTTGCCATCTATAGCTCTAGCTATTAATCTTGTACCGGTCGATTGATCGAGATAAAGATATTTGTAGAATACAGATTATAGTTTCTTTCTTTTTTCATTTTTATATTGTCGACAGGAATAACGTTTGCAGTAATTATTAGTCAGGTAATTTATTGATAATTCAATTTTTTAGGGCAAAGGTGTCCCTCCACTCCCACCACAAATGCTTTCTTACGTGTATTGCATTTAAATTCTTTCCTATTTTCACTTTATCCCATTTACTCCTTCTCCAGAAACTCATGCTTTTCCTTTCTTTTTTTTTTTTGGTAATTATTATTAAATCATCATTTCTTTTAAAAGAATTATTTCATGTACGTATTTCATTGTTATTTGTGTACTTGATTTCTTGAAAATGAACTAATGAAGTTATACAGAAGAGTTAGCAAAAGAGAAGAAAATTAAGTTTCCTTTAGCTACAAAATATTCAAATTCAGATGTTGGAACTATCCTCTTATGCAAATGATCGTCAATATTTGTTGACCTATATTAATATTGTTAATTGTTTTACCTGTGTTGTGATTATTGTATGATATGCCGTATGTTCGACATTAACTATATTTCATGTGCTTTTTTTGGACAGCTGAAAAAATAGATTAATTTTGAACAATAATGAAAAAATGTCATCGAAACATTCCGCTTGTTCAGAATGGAAAACAAACAACATTACATATGTAGGAAAAGCATGGTAAAAAAGAAATCGATGCGTATCTGGGTTAATTAACTTTTCGTAGAATTTCTCATATATTTTATGAAAAATTATTTCATTCCATTATTGATTTAATTAGCTCGGTAGTAGGTTGAAGATGAAAACTGGACAAATTAGAAGAGAAAGGAAAAATGAAAAGAATCTTATGTGCTTTATCTTCTGTAATTAAAAAAAAATTAAAAAAAGAAAAAAAAAGGAATAAATTAACGAAACTTTCTTTAGGCCTATGACAAAACGACGACGCCTGTTTGAGAACAGGATCGAAGGCAAGTTTGCGATTCACGAAGCTTTCGCTTCTTCGACGCAATTCCCAGCCAGCAAGACGTGACGTTCTAACGAATTACATAATTATCGAGTCAATGAGATTCAGATCAAGCGAGGCAAACAGATAAGCACCGCACAAGCGATTGCATAATGGTGTACCCTCACTTCCGTTCCGTACGTGCAGTACACGTCGAATATTTACGTCAGAACTCGATTCTGAGATCGTGAAAGTGGAGAAAGAAAGCTCGTAGAAGAGCGTTAAATACAGTTAACGAACGATATAGTCGAACCGATAAGTCGTAGTGCACACCTTTTTTATAATTTGCGAGAAAATTATTTTTTATTAAACAGACGGTTTTCTTGGGGGAAAAAGGCTCTATAGATGTATTTTCTATTGAATTTTTATTTACTTCCTAAATATAAAAAGAACAAAGCTTTTTAAAAAAAAAAAAAGCTACTATAATTATCAATTGAAAACCAGCTAATATCACAAAACCAAGATGAAAATTCTTCATGCGATTTATCCAATTCACCGTTTTACCTTGTGCAAACCTTTTCTTAGAAAGGTTTCAAGGATTTGGAAAAAACGAATTCCTCTACCTTTATACGATTTATAATGATTTACGATGATTTATGATTTATCGAAATGAATTAACGCTACAAAATTACAGGTAAAAGGAACGTGGCTTGGTCCACCACAATTTTCCTCTCGTCGCCTTAATTGTCTAACAATTTATCGAATACGTAATACGATAAAATACCAAGTTTTTCTTTTTTGAATAACGATGATTAATCTTTCTTATTGAACTCGATGGTCGATTTTTGACGCGATACTTGGTCGCCCAGTGGAGCACGATGCTCTTACACTTGATCGACCTCTGCTCTATTTTAAAGTATCGCATTTACACTCGGATACTCTTGGCTGGCCGTTGAATCGGTAACAGTAATACGCGTTAATAACTGTTCGATTATTTTTATTCCTGGTGCGATCGACCAAACGTTAATGCGACTATACGCTCGAACGGTTGGATTGTTCGTTTCCGTTTCTCTTCCGGGTATTATTAGACGTGCATATGGTAGGATGAAAGCTTCGGTATATCGTATAAATATGTAATAAAACACAGACGTGGCCAAAGAATATTTCATGATTATTCGATTAAATATACCACTTATAAGCTATTAGATTTTCAGAGGAAGAAATCGAAAAGGAAGGAATGTTGAGAAGACGGATGGAATTGGAGAGAGAGAAAAATGAACGATGAGTCGAAGGAAAAAGTCGTCGCTACGAGTGACGAAAGTTTTAATCTGAGAAAATTGTGGATGAAAGCAACGAAACTGTAATAGAGAAATTTGCATGCATTTCTGCTAGATGTATTATACTGCTTTCAGCGCGTGGAGATTTATAAGGAGATTCTTCAGATAAATATGAATACTATTGTTTTGTGTACTTGCCGCGATTGCTGAAAGTTTTCAGTAATCTGAATTCCTATTTCCGTTTAAATTATGCTCTAGGAACTTTAATAACATGGTGTTTTATAAATTAATGGATATAGGTTTGCGTATCTACGGAATAAGCCTTAGTGGAATACGAATGAAAAGAATGCATTTCTACCTCGATACCTTGCTAATTGTATCGGAACGACGAAAATAAGTAACCGATAAAATTTAGAAATTTATACAAATGCAACAAGTTCGTGTCGATCTTAGCCGAACTTTGATACTATTAATTTGTCCTATTAATTTTATAACAGAAGACACTTAAAAATCGTGAGATTTGTAAAGGGAAATATAAAACACTAAAAAGGAAAAGATCCACCAGCAGATACGTGAAATAAATTGAACAACAACTAGGGCAAATTAACACGTCGTTCAGAGGAGGCGTGGATCCGCGTTTTTTAAATTTTGTAAACGTTGCGAGCGAGAAGCGTGAATTGTTGTTTGCCATTTCATTCGAATCGATATTTATCTTGGAAAAAGCGTGCGTACGTAAAATTGATCTTCACGGTATATCGTCAATTTCATCTATTTTCTATCGTTGTAATATTTCTATCAAATTGAAATTCGCCAACTTTTCCTGCATTAAGAACATCCTCCAAGTATAGATACAAGAAAGCGTCTCAGTTAACGTGCTCTCAAGTCGCTGATCCAGGCTGAATTAAACGGATCAGGGTTAATAAGACTCGCTTATTTAACCAGTTCACAGACGGTTCAGCTGGTTTCGTGTCGAGCTGCCATAGTTCCGCGTTTCAGAAGCGGTGGCACGAGCGGCCCGCAAATTACAAACTTGCAAAACTTGATTGGCAGACCGGCCATTATTAGGTAATTCCAGGTAGCACCTGTGCCGGGCTATTAACCAAGCTCTCGATCAATCGTCTCGATGGCATACGGGACGAAGTGAATTTCGTGGAGGAACGGCCATAATCAGGGAACACGGGCAAGCGAAAAAAAGGTAAAAGGGGAAGAGAGCAAGAAGCGAAGACGAGGAAGAATTTCAAACGGGAAGGAGACAGGCCATTAATCGATCGGACGATGAGGGTTCCGGGAAGACTATTCTGCGATTAATTAACACTTTCTCAGCTTGAACAGGTTAATGGAATGATTGTGAAGCCAGCGAACGAAACGTTCCATCGATTAATAGAAATTGATGTGGGGATCATTGGCAATTGTTAAGTGTGGGAAATTGAGATACGGAGGTGTATGGTTGCGGTTTAATGGAAAGAAACTGTATAATGGTGTGATTATGGGTATGGGATTGTATGTGTGAGACGAGTTGTATTGATTGTATGGTAGATTGAAGCTTCTGTTTCTAAATTTCATAGTCACCCGTTTGTGCGTTGAAAGTATCATCGTGCGATACTTTAAGGTACTTTAGATATTCCAGTTAGATGATTTGAATATTTTAACTGACATCATAATTTTAGTGGTCCTGGTATAAATGTTAACATCTTTAATTAACAAATGTTGGTTACGAATAACTGTCATAAATGGTAAAAATTTGTTTTATTATTGGTAATTATTATCAATGATGGTAATGATCGCCAATCATTATCAATCATTATCAATTTCGTGTTGGTCGTGAATAACCATTATCGATGATGGAAATGTAATTTTGATTACGAGTAATCGATATAAATGACTGGACTTCTTTTTTGATTACCAGTGATCATTATCGACAGCGAACATTTTCTCCGATCACATTCGGTTTATTAGCGATCAGAACAGTTAAAAATATCTTTGATCGTGTCATGTTCCGAGAAACTTTCTTGAGACCTGTTGATAACTGGCTTCCACTTGAACGAAAATTAATTTTTACTCAACGACCTTTTCCTAAGAAATGCTTAGAGTAACTTCTCCTTTTGGATCTCAGTGTCTTAGACATTTTAAATATTAATTTCGAATTTTACAAATATTTAAGATTCAGAAAATGAATGTATACACTTTTCGATTCGCTTGTAAGGGAAGATTCGTATTAAACATTTAGAAAGCATAACAAAATTATATGAAACGATACGAAATATCCAGAGCAAAGCGCCGGTTCGAATTTTTCGAAGGTGAAACTGATTTCTTTGTATGTATCCATGAAATTGTATTGTAGTAAGTTTACCTAAGCGTTCGCAACTTATGGATATGTTACGTTAACATTCAAAATAAATGAATAGTCACGGATGATAATTTCACAAGAAACAAGAACACTTCTACAGCTTATGCACATCGTCTAAAACGACCTAAACGATGTTTTGAATAAAGCACAACTGTTATCATTGTACTTACTAATACGTACGCAAGTAGAAACACGGCTCGCCTTGTTGGCTGAAACGAACCGCGTGTTTCTTTGGATGCAAACACGTTGAAGAGTATTTCAGACACGGTTTGAACACGGTCTCGGTTTGTAGAGATGGTACACGAGAGTCGCTGATCTGATTCACCCTTTGTGCATTTTCTACAGGGTAAATATTTGCCGAGGGGCACGCGAGTGCTGTATCCCTTGTTGCAGCGAGGCTGCGAGAATCGATGCGGACTTTATTACTATATATATGGCAAGGGATCCTCTTTAACTATATTAATTTCGTAATAGAATATTCCTGTATAATAATAGATCGATTATTATCAGTTTTATTATAGTTATTCATTTCAAGAAGAATTTCAAGTTAAAGATCATTGGGCGATTTACATAGTTCCTTTTCCATTCTGCGTGTTCATTATATCCTTCGAATTTATTATATAAAATTACACGTATTTTACGTTATTTTACACTTTAGTTAGCGTTTTAACAAACAACGTTCGGTTTATTTTTCTTTTAGATTGATTAGCTCGATTACGAAATTTGGAAATTTTTCACATTCTACTATTGATAATATAATGATTTAGTTGTCAGATTATTTTATCAAAACCATTTCATTGTAACTGTATTGTACGCACGCTATTGGATTATGTCAAATTTATACCTCAGCACACGCGCAAAAAGCTTTAATGTTTTTCTAAAAATGGTCTGATAGGACAAAACTGTGTATGATCGAATATAGTCGAACTATCTGCGCCGAAACGAAATTGTCGAACCAGATTGTACAGCTGTTTATCCTTCTTATCATCCGCTTTTGTTTCACTGGTTGACTATCGTAGCGGAAATATCGACCTGCAATCCTTGCTGAATTTAGAATACTCGAAGAGCACCGACACGACCCACTTTTCGATCGTACGAGTTTCTTGTTTCACGTTTATGGTTTATGGACAAAATTTGATTCGATTGGAGAGACGACGCAGAAGTTTGAAATTCTTAGTCAACGAACGATTAAAAATCTTAGCGCAGAAGTAACTTTATAATTCTATATGATTTCGTCCTTAGGAGAAGTTTTAACCGATCATTGTCCCTCGAAAAATGGTAAATTTTTTTTAGAAAATCAACTGGGCTTTAATATACATAATAAAATGTGTTCTGCAGTTAACACAGTATATTTTCATTATTACCAAAGTATGGTATACTATCACGTGCTAACACTATGTGGTGGTATTAAATGTGAGAATTTTGTAATTATCGGCACATGGATGGAAAAAAGAGGATGTGTCCGGGATCGAAATAAAAAAAGGAAAGGGGAAGAAGGAAAGTCGCAAGCGCCTCGTCATGCGGTTCAACCCCACTTGGCGCTGTCAATTTGGCTGATTTATTGCTCTCTGCCCCTTTCGTCGTCAACCCTCGATAGGCTGGTTACATCGCATTAGAGCATCCTGTTCTCCGTCCCTTTTTGTTAAAGAAAAAATCCGTTTTACTTTGTATCGATCGTGAAACCACTGACAGCGCGGTTAAAATTATATCACGGAACAATTTTTTGTATTTTATCAATATCAATTTTCTGCGGTTCTATTTTGCGAAAAGGTATTTTATTCTTCATATTCGTAGTTGCTGTCTAAAGTTTTTCAATATCGATAGAAACAATTATTGCAGCTATATTTGTCCTACACGTATATACTTTATCATTTTATATTTGTGCTTTTATCTCAAGAGTTGTAAGTTTGGTACAAGCTCGACTCGACTCCAACTACGCTTGGAAACTTTTTAATTTTCGTATTAGGAAAATAAAAATGAAAAAGTTGCGCAATTAAACTCCACAGTACAGTTACGAAACCGCTATATATGTTTAAATCCGTAAGTTTAAAAATCATAAATTTCGATGTGTGAAAATAAAATTGAATTCAGTATAAACGTTATAAATCCTAGCGTAAATAAAATTGATAGATCGAGAAACGTTTTACCGTTCAATTCGACGATTGAAATTCAGAATTCTCTCTGAAAATTCGCAACTCGGAGAAATTCTCGAACAGCACATAAACAGCGATAAAGTTTCAATGTTTACCGCTTCTTCGACGATGAAAAGCTTGATTTATTCGACCAAGTATAAAGCTCGCAATACGAGCTTTCTAACACGATACACTAGGAAGGACCGAATAAGCTGAGAAAATTGAAATCTATCGAGATGCAAAAATAAGGAACAATAAGAGAAGAGCATGAAACGAATCGTTTCGAGCGATGGTAGACGCTAACGAGCTGGAGCAGAAGGCCCGTTCAGAATTTCTCGAGTACCGAGAGCGAATGCCTTCTTGCTCGATGCGAGCTTAAACTCGTTATCGTCTGTCTCATATCGGATCTCCCTTTCTTGGATTGCCGACTCTGTCTCCTTTCTCTGACGATGTCTCAAAGGACCGAGGGAATAATCGACCGGCAATTTTGCCCCTCTGCTAACCTCTGGGCCGTGTTCGATCGTTATCAGGGAAAAATCTGATACCAGATTCCGCGAAGAATAACGATCGACTCGGTGGCCAGTTTTTACTTCGTTCTTTCCAATCGTTGAATCACGATGCGTCGATGTAGCGTAGTACTTGTAAAAGATCGCGGTCGATTGAATTTTTAACTTCATGGCGGATCGTTCAGCTTCTTCGTTTTGGTGTCTTTTACCCCGTTTGATTGTTTATGCCTTGTGATTTTTGGTTTCGAGCGTTTGTTAAAGGATAAAAGGGAAAAAATAAAATTAGGAAAATTAGTCGAATTTTGAATTTTTCAGGGACTTTTGTATAGGTACGAACATACAAGTGCATTTTGTCTACGTTTAAACTCCAAGGGAATAAATTCGCGCAATAAGTTCGCACATTGGTGAACAAGGGAGGTTGACGAGGGGATGGCAATCTTTTTTGCGATTGTTCCACGGGACGGTGCCCCGACGAAAGCAAATCGACATAAATATTGATAACCGGACGGGTTGCAACGAAGAAACAGGACAGAAGAAAAGAGGAACGAAGAAGAAAGAGAAAAGGAGTCCGAGTTCGTGACCAGAATAACGACCGGGCCTCGTGCTGCGGTGCATGCACGAGCAAAAAGGCCCGAAAGAGATTCAAGCAACACTCCGGGGCCGTCTCGAATCGGCCGCAGAAACCGCAACCTCGACCACAATTCTCAAACGTCGCCTGGTGAACCGTCGGTAGTAGTTGAGACTCGAGGAACCGCTTTGTATTGTGGGAAATTCGAGGATGTGGATTTGCTGGAATCCGACCAACTGTATTGTATCACAGACAATTCGAGCACGTAATTCAGTGGAATTGATCTAAATGAGAAACATCGGTTGGACTGTCCAACAATTGTCTATTAGTTACAGCAACGGCTGCTAATAGATTTGGTGACAAATGGAATTGGCAAGAATTTACCCAATTAGAAATTAGTTTCCAGTTAATTAGAAGTTGCTTGGTGGTTCAAGGCGAAGGATCTATTAATTTGAAAGTATTAAAGAACTATGAGAAAGTACAATTATCGAAGCTATTTAAAAAATTATAATTCGAACGAATAGAAATACGAAAATGTCACAATAGTCTTTTTTAGAATCACGATTATCCAATTGTTCCATTTATATACTGTTTGCTCGAACTGCGGACTTTCATGCAAATTCATACTTTCATGGACACAATAAAAGAAACAGAACATACGTGAAGATTTCAACTTATCAAAAATTATAAGCAATACCTTACTTCGTATATTTTATATATCTTTGTATATACAAAGATTATGCGCATTGTGTAATACCTTCGTACCTTTAAATTTCATCTAAATGCATAAAAACTTGCGATATACTCCTAACAAGTGTTCAAATTCTAAAGGACAATTAAAATATTGATTAAGATCAACGAACAGAACAGAAAGAGAAAAAGACGGCGGTTAGCTCAGTGGAAAAGGGTAACATTGGAAAGCGTCAAAGCAGAACGTTCGTACGAAATTTAACGTCCGTAAGAACAAACATCTCGTTATCAGAAACAGGCCGTTTCCGGTTCGCGGATTGCTCCTAATTGCCTGTAACGCGCGTAGCATTACGCGTTACAAAAAGTTCCATGAATATTTCATCGGGGAGACGCAACAGCGTCGGTCTCGCGTGTTCGTCGCGTTCGCCACTCGATATCGTCGCATTGATTTACGTAACGAGTCTCCTGATGATCTCGGCGACGCGTCGCGGTGGACGGAACGCTCGTTACATTCGGCCTCGATAAATTCGAATTACGTTTATACGCGAAGCGGCTCTTTCTACGCTACGCGAATTAAACTGCACCGAACGAACGAACGAAATCGCGTCGATTTTACAATGAACGAGAGCGCTTGGCGATATTGTTACAAAATATTTTTTATAAATAAACTAGCGGATTTTCATGCGAGCTCGTATTTTTGAGAATATAGTTAAAAAGGTGGAATCGCGGTAGAAAATTGTCTCGCTTGCAAAATATTATAGAATACTATACACTTTGTAATATAATTTCAGTAGTATGACTTTTTAACGTAGTATAACGTACTATGCTTTGTACCGTAAAATACAATACTGACACTTTATCGTAGTATATATTGGATATTTCATATATATTTATATTATTTACATCCTGTGCCAATTTGCTCTTTCGAATACTATTATAAATGAAACGTTTATAAAGCAAGCAGATCGATTCAGTTTATTAAAAATTTGTTTGATATTTGAATAGGTGATTAATAAACTTTATAGGAAATTGTAAGATGCAAGAATAAACAGAAAGCATATGATACACAAGAAAGTACAAAGTATTCGAAGTAATGTACCTATTATGGAAATTTATCATATGGAAAGTTAACATTTGGTATTTTTATTTTTTCATTGAGGAGTGTACTGTGAGTGTAAATACACTCAGGTAGAGGATTATACGATGTTTGATTTAAGGATTAGGATAGGACAGATGCCTACCTTTGAGTGGCATCTCCTTGAGTTGCACTGCAACAGCATATGGTCGACAGATTTGCATTTTCTGGCTGTTGAACGTCATTGTAAACATATCTTCAAATTTTCCAGTAGAGCTGTACGACTTATGTTTTACGAAGGTTTTTTTCTTTTATTATTTTTTTTATTATTTATTTAAATTTTACAATTTGTCCATTTGGTAAAATAAAAAGGTTACGAAGGTGCAGTTATTTGCAAAGAAATATTTCTATCAATAGATAAAATTCTACCAAATTGGACAAATTGTGAATATAAAGTATTAAATAAAAAAAAAAAAAAATAGATAAAAAGGTACAGTAGTAGAAAATAGACAAAAGATAGAAGATTAGAAGATCTGTTTATTTTCAATTGACCAATTGCGAATCGATAGCGATTAAAAAACGAATAAAACGACAATCCATAATAGTATGATTATTGTGTTAATATATTCTGCATTGCCTATCAATCAATATCCTAAATTCATACTTCTTTTAGTAAAACTATTCTACGAATGTTTGTTGAATTCTAATACCAGACATTTCGACAATCGTATTAATGGAAATATGGAACAGAAATTGTTTCTCAAACACTTGAACATCGTATTTTAATCCTTCCATTAGAATATTACAAATATGAAAATATGTTGTAACTATAATTATTCATTTGTACAATATTTACATTAAGTCATATATCATATTAAGTGATATATTAAAGTCATCTATAATATATCATAGTGAAAATTCTGCATAATTCATAAGCCAAATAATTAGTAACAAAAAGAAAGATTAATGAACTCTTGAAAAGCATTGTAAGTAAATAAACAAACATTTACGAACATTTATGAAACATTCATAAGCGTGTATCTGATTCTTATTCTCGGTGTTTATCTATGATAACTTCATAACCGATCTTTTCACACCGTGTAACTTATCTTAGATTGAATACGTCTTCCATCAGTGTACATTACAAGATTGCGTGTAACTTTAAATTCATGAAATTTTCATGCTATTCAGCGCAAACACTTCCTGCTCGGAAACCGCCGGTTTAGAAGGAACAATTACAAAATTAATAACTATTCATTAGTCGTAGCGTTAGATGAAATAACGTATAATCAATATGAATTAACGACGTGAAAGATCTGTTTCAATTAAAGTTTATCCCTTTCAAGTACCGAAACATGACATTTACTTTACGTAACAGCTGGATAGCACGTTACCCGACCAAATTACATTGGAAAGTGAGGCAAACGATGACTTTATATAATCGTCCGTGCGAAATCATCCACGCTATCGATGATATTAATTAGAGAACGAACGAACCAATTAATATTCTTAATTCTTTAAGTTCCACCATCGTCGATAGACGATGAATCGAAAATTTCACGAATCATGGCTGTCGTCAATGAATTATTTTTTATTTATTAGTAATTTACAATCAATTCTCGCATTGAGAATTTTCAGTAATTTTCTCTGGCGTGGCGCAGTCACATGGCTAATTGTTTATAACAAGTTAATACGTATGATAAGTTAATACTTATCGATGAATTACGAGGAAATTATCGACGAATCTGTTATCTAATTACCATATGAATAATTACAATTTTATTCTGCACTTTTCTCCACGAAATAAATATTTATATTTGTACGTCAGCGTATCTTAAAATTTCATTCATTGACGTGTGTTACGTATATCGATAATCATATTCCATTCAACTTTTCGTTTTTCCGCGTTTGGAGATAACAATTTATGTGTCTCTGCTTAAAGAATTAACTAACGATTCCGATTGAAGATCTGACAGAAGCGTGAGATAATTAAACTTACCCGAGAAACGAATGTAAAAATACAAATAAAATATATCACTGGAAAGGGTTCTGCAAAAGGACGTTTTTAATCTTTCAAAATGAAATAACCGCTGAAGAATACTACACAGGAAACATCTCTGACATTTCGCTGGAACTTTCATCAAGCAAAGCGACGCGAACCCATCTTCCACTCGCATTCATGTTAAAATACACAAAAAGGTCGTGCAAAATAATCCTCGATCGTTTATAACAATAACGAAATTCTACCGCAGAAATGGGTCATGTTAAACATCTTCCATTGTTACGGAAAAA
This sequence comes from Bombus pyrosoma, assembly GCF_014825855.1. Taxonomy (NCBI): domain Eukaryota; kingdom Metazoa; phylum Arthropoda; class Insecta; order Hymenoptera; family Apidae; genus Bombus; species Bombus pyrosoma. Next base: position 11,073,013 of record NC_057772.1, read on the forward strand.
TATACACCACCGATGGGATTCATTCAGAAAAGCTCTGGATACGTCGTAGGAACGTGTATAATGAAACAAAGGAGCACATATACGCGAACTTTCCAGCGCGCGAATCGATGTTACATAATTTTTTCCTCGTAACCGAGGCGTTTCGATGAGGCTCCGCTAGGATTTATGTAATAGCCCCCCCGTAGGATTTACACCGGGAATTTACGTAAGCCCCCGCCGCGTTGGATTTACATTGGAAATTCGAGGAAGTGCGGCCACGCGTGCACCGCGAGTGCATTAACCGCGACACGTTAATTCTTTCGCGAGGCGACAGACTTTTGCGATTCACGACGCTTTTTGCTCGATGAATTTTTGAATATTAATGAAATGGAAGATGGTTTCAGCAATTTTTCACCCCCCCCCCCCGGGGGGGCTAATTGTTAGGTTAGAAATTGTTTCGTAGGTTTCTTATGTTTTTAAATTGGCTTTTGTTAGAATCTTTTAATATTGTTGAAATACACAGTTTTTGTAGAAGTTTTCTCGTCCGTAGGGGCTAATTGTAGGGATAGAAATCGTTTTATGGGTTTCTTATATTTTTTTCTTTTTAAATCTTGTAGGAATTTTGTATGTAAATTATGTACGTAATTTCGCGAACGTTTTATTTCTTCCAAATTTGATTTTGGCAGTTTTTTTAAATATCGGTGAAATAGAAAACATTCGTAGGGATTATCTCGTCCGTAAGAGCTGATTGTAGGATTAGAAATAATTTGTGGGGTTCTTTCCTTGTTTCACTTGGATTTTGATAGAATTTTTTAAAATTAGTGAAGTGGAAAGTTTTAATAGGAACATTTGCATCCACGCGAGATAATCACAGAGTTGGATAATTTCGTAGGTTCCCTTTTTCCTTTAATTGGACTTATCGAAAAATATCATCTAACGAATATCCTTGACGTTTTGCAGGAACGTTAGTCGAATAAAAGGAATAAACAAAAGAATCAACAGCACGTTTCATCGTTCGCGTTGAAATATACAAAAAAATTAATTTCTAAAATTATTCGTAAAATAAATATATATCGTAATGCAATCAACAAGAATAAAAGATTTATTTTTATACACGTTCAGTCTTGCGAAGTTTCACAATTTCCTATTCAACCATGTAACGTTCAATTTCTTAAGGAAGATCGTTGCATCCATTGGGTCGCGAATTGCCCGCTATTTTTAACATAATCTTTATAAAGCTAAGCTTTACTTGGCAGATTTTCTAATACTTTGCCGTTTCTTCGCATTTACGAAGCCTTGTTTTTGAATTTCTCGTGAAGCGAATTAAATGATGGAAAATTGCAAGGGAACAATTGAAATAAAGCGGCATTTGTATATGCACGATGAATAGATTTAAAATCTTAATTTGCATAACTTTTTCTTTATCGAGTCGTGCGTTTGCCTTTTTCCCCCTAGTTCTCAAGCACCTCTGATTATAGTTTACGTAACTGCTAATTGTACACCGTTATACAGTTTCAACGCAACGTATGATTACGTGAAAAGTCATAATTTTATCGTCGTACGAGCTTCGTACACTTAAGAGAATATTTCATGTCGACGTTCTTATTTCCTTAAAAAGCGTTTTATCAAAAGAAGAGTTTCCACTCTGCTGTCGCCTTGAAGACGACACGTGTCTATTGATAAGCATAGTTTCTATTGAAACGAAAACTTTTAACTAAAATAGGTATCAGCTGTACCATTTTACCATTCTATAAGTTCTTTGATCTAAATTTCGTATGAGGCATACTAGAAGCTCTGTAATATCAAATGATCAAAGTGAATTGCGATTTTACATTTATATAGTACATTGAATTTTAACGTCGAACTACCAAAAGCAAATAATTCCAGACGGAAGCGATTGCCGAATGTTTTATCAATTTAAAATGGTTGAGACAAGACATTTAAGAAAACCAAACTGGTTAACTCGGTCTCTTGAAAATGTCTTCATTTTTGTTATTATAACGTGATTACTACTTAACTTTTCAGAAACTAAACGACTCGGTCTTTGCGTCTCCTTCCTTATTCAGTTCAAATATCAAACTCGAACGTTCTCTTTGTGCTGCGTCTTCACCGAAGCAACAACAACTTTCTCGCGCTTCTTGTTGCTGCATGTTGCAAAACATTGCCAGCGAACAGCAACGTTTTTTCCACACCGAAACAACATAATCCGAGGAACATTTGTGCGTTGTTTCGTCTTCAAGGCTGCATTTGTTGCTATCAACAAATTGTCCATACATAAATCCCGTGTTTCCTAATCTTTCTTTACCGCTGCGAATGCGAAACAGGCGACAAGCGACGAGACTTGCAACTGACAACAAGAACGCGAAGAAACATAAAGAGAAATTCGGCAACGACGAGCGACTTTTCCAAGAAAACTGGAAATAGCAACGACAAACAATTCCTTGTCATTGTTGCAGACGCAACTTAAAACGTACAAAGTCCGCCATTGATTTCCTGCTTTCGTCATGGTTCATCCTTTGCTTTCGGTTCTCCAACGACGGTCAGTTTCTCCGACGCTTTTCAACGAAAGAAGACATCGTCACCGTTGTAGCTCCTGTCCTTGAACGTGTGCCACCTCTGCCATTTTGAAAAGAGCAGGCCAGAAGCAAGTGGGAGGCCCATAGACGGACCCGTGTCAGGGGAACATCCAACATCTGTCGACGGGGTCGAGGGTGGCTCAAGAATCGAGTCATCTGACCGCTCGCATACTGCAAATAAGCTCTTCCTCTTCCTTCCTCTTTTCTCCTCCGTTCCATCCGTTCGTTTTTGCCTGCGCACCCCGGCCTCGTCTCGCTTGTAATGGCAGAGCGGCCTGCACACACTTCACGACTCAAGAGAAACCCGTCCCTGCGTGTTTTCTCTCTATCGTGCCTCCTGCGAGTTCCGCCAGGGAAACCGTGGCGCCTTAGGGTGGAGGTTCGAAAAGTAGCCTAGCGAAAGCTTGGAAACGCGCGTGTCAGATGATAACTTACAACAGTGGAGCGTGAACCTTTGTGCAATCGTTGATTCTTACGAGCGCAACTAACAAAACAGGATCTAAGCAAAAATTTATTTCGCAGTTGGCTTCTCAAAACATTTCTATTTCTTTCTTGAATTTGGTTCGTAATTTAATCAACAGCGGCTACAGAGGATAACGCGATGTGTATTTTAATCGACAGTTTGGCACCTTCATGAAGTTTACTGTACCGTCTTTAGCGAAATTGTCTTTCAGCAAAACATGGCACATTTCATTTGACTCTTTTTTATTTTGCTTTCTTTTCTATTTGAAGAATTAAAATAGTAACATCTGGGAAATTTAACTAATTTCTACAAATATAATAGAAATCCTATTACTAGGAATTATCGACGACAAATTGTTTGTGAACTGGAGTTCATATAACGAGGGTTAACTAACTTCTCTCGTCTATGATTTTTAAACACCGGACGAATCTTCTACGTCGGCAATTTTCAACCAGTCTGCGGCCAAAATTTCTAAAACAGGCAATACCTAGCTTATTTAATAGAAGCACTGACCTCGTTTCCCTTCGATTGTCAGATAAGGAAATAACATCGACCGAAAGAATAAAAGCTACTCAGCATGAGTTCACTGCCTTGGGTCAAATATATTTTCTAACATGGCGCAAACTTTTAGTAATCGATTTACATGTACCGTGAAAACCTCGAAAACATTGGGGAACATGGAACAACGTTGCTCCGGATAAATACACAGTTCATAATTCACAAATTGTATTTCGTGTACTCATCTCATTTTTCGGAGAAGTATCTCCAAGCCCTTCAAATATTATTTTATCTAATATATAGCTCACGAAAGAATAAAAATCGAATTGCTTCGAACGCCATATAAAACAATTTGCGTATTGCTGTATCTTTTTTTCTTTTTTTTATTTGGAAATAGTTTACAATCAATTCTCATTGAGAATTATAAGTAAATTACTCTGGCGTGGTACTGTAACGTGAATAATAAATAATTATCGTATGTTTGGTTCTAGCTGAATCTAATGTTTAAATCTATAGTAATTGAGTCACTAATGGGTTTTGGTGGTTCTTAATTCTTATGTTATATCTATTACTGAATTTGGATATTTCTTCTTTAACTGTAGGTATCTTAAGGTCTCGATGTATTGTTTCGTTAGTAGCATACCAAAGTGCATCTAGTAAGGATCTAATTTAAATACTTTGTTCACTGTTTCGTACTCGCTGCAGTGTCGTACCTATCGCTACACGGGGGTTGAGCTAATAAACTCCGGCCCCCGGGGCTCGCTCGCAGTGGGACGCCCGATAGCAGCCTTTAGCCACTCTGTCCTCCCTCTGTGTGGATATAATTCGTACACGCGAGCAACGAAAGGAATCTACAGCGTGCAACGAACGAAGAACGAACGTAACGTTTTAACAAAGACGATGATATACATTCTTAGCATAGTAGAAAGAGAGGAACGGTTAAAGGACGTTAGAAAGGCAGGCAAGAAGCGTGGAAAGAGACAAGGTAAAGATAAAGACGTTCACAGTGGGTGGAAACGAAGGGGAAATGACGAGAATCTGCCGGTTTCGACGAAACAGAATGATAAAGGCGATACGATAGCCGGAAAATCAGCAGAATTTATATTACGCCAGCCACGTTGTCGGAAGTGGAACGCAATTTTACAGCGAGGATGGCGATAGCAAAGGGCGTTTGCCACGCAGACCGGCACTTAACCGTTGAAACGTGTGTTTTGTATTCAGGGATGACTCTCATTTCGTAAAAATTCACCAACAACCTGTTTGCAACGCGAATTTCGCGATCGTTCTTCTGATAGTGGCTGTTCGCAGACGTTGGTAATGCGCACGGCAGTGCAAAATGCGATGCAAGCTCGTGTAACAGAGGAGATTTAAATAAAAGATGATCATCGAGAAACGTTTTAGAATCGACGAGAGGGTTTGCTATGTTAGTTTTGGATGGCAGTTTCGTTAAACGTAGTCCGTAAGTTATTCGGTCACGAGTTCTCTTATTTAAATTCCCATTGAGACGTTTCATTCGGAGTTGAGCTGATGAAAGTTGCGATAGAAGCGAACAACGAAAGGCTTTAGAATAATTCTTGCTAGTTTTTAGAGTAGTCTTATCAGGAACAATTTGTAAGCTATTTTTCAACCAGTTCTGGTGTTTCAGTTTAAATTAAAACTTTGAAGTTGCAGGTTGCATTTAAACGTGAATATGAATACAAATGTGGAATTTAAAGTTTCTCTCTGAACTCTGACTATGAATTTAAATATAGAATTCAGATGGGATGCAGATTAAAATGCTTAATTTGTCGTTCGAATTCGAACATTATCTTCGATTTTAGATTAAAAAGCTGAAGCTTCGATTTCAATTTTTGCCTTTGAATTTGAACCTCACGTTACGGTTAGAAGTTCGATTTCAGATATTTTTAACTTTGTGGGAATTCGTTAGCAAAGAACATTGCCAACGTGAAGCAATTTGCGACGCGAAAGCACGGGCTAAACGAAACGCCTAACGAATTCGAAATTCCATCGTGCAGATGGCAATTAATATCGTACCTGCTGAAACTTTGACGTTCCGAGTGCGCCGAACGATAAACGCGCAGCCAAATAACTGGCAACAAAGAGAAAGCGTAATTCGAATACGACGCGCCACAGTATTGGCTCTCTGCGATCGAAAATAATTCCTCTTCGTACACGTCTAACCCATCATTCTTACGCTCACAGGTAATTTTCGTTCTGTGTTTTCATACGCCAGACGGCGATTCTCTGCTTATTTTTCATCAGGTGTAATTTCTGTTTAAATACAATTATTGTCTGTTAAAGACGAGAATTTATTGGTTGTTAAAATTTAAATGAAAATTTAAAGGTAATATTGTAGATTATAAGAGAAGAACGTACGTCTGAGCTTTAAGGGAAATTAATGAGATGATCGGTGCTATTGCTTTTGCTGCACTTGAAACGACAATTTCTGAATAATTAATATTAAAAATGATTATTTTCACGAATGAATACGAGTACTTATTGCTCGTTGTAAAAAATATAAAAAATGGCATTATTTGAAGAAAAGAAAACTTTCTCATGCTGTTGTCACCAATAAGATTTATTTAGTGGAGATGGGGCGTTGCGTGAACATTTGATGGATTCATTTTTTCTTACATTAAGAAAGAAAATCAGGCCAGAAAGTTCTTGTCAGAATAAAAATAGAAGCAAGAAGATATTTGTAAAAATGAAATTCGTAATTACAATAGTATTAAGTTTCTTTCGTTTCATGAGGATGTAATATACGCACAAGGTTTTTTAGTTTACATTATTTTGTCGAATTACGTACGATCCATTCTGTTCTGTTGAGATAAACACCGCGACATTTCACAGACCTGCTTTCACGTTTGTACGAAGGTGCAATGTTATAAAAAACACGTTTGCGAAAGAAAGACACTTTTCGGACAACCTAATGAATATTCTAGATAATCAGAAATCATAATCTTTCGAATCAGCTGGAGTATAATCGTGAAGTTTGCTTTATCGTCCGATTCTCAATCTGCGTCCCCCTTCGGAAAGGTTCAGACCGCCATGTGGTCAATTTCGCACACGCCTTGTATTATTCGGAGACTGTTTTGTGCGGAAGCGACTGAATAATGGAGGCAACTAGCCATCGGATCAAATGGAGATATCGGTTGAACCGTGGAATATTCATAGAAGTCGTAGAACGTTGATTCATTTCCAGTTGCATTCAAACATTATCTGCAAACTAAATTGTACTCGATCGATTCGCGCGATTTCTAATTTTATTAATAAAAGCAATAACAAGTTTTAATAGCGGAAGTTTCATCCACATTTTCCGATACATGATTTCATCTTCCGCCAGAAGTTGCTGATCGAATGAAATTTCTTCCGTTGCTCCTTACGTGATGAACTTCCAGAACAGCATTTCCAGGAAAAAGACGCTGTTCCTCTAGGGATATTTCAAGCCAAGTGGTTCGATTAGTTTCAGTTAATTCGAAAGAGTATTTTTTCCACCGTCCTTTCGTTGCTTTGAAGGAAAACTGGGATGTAAATTTTCAATTCTATTTTCACTTTCTATTATCTATACATAGATACATTGACTCGCGGGAGTGTTTGTAAACTTGTTTACAGCTCTTACGAACGCATTAGCGTGTTATAACGAAATATTCTGTAATTTCGTTATCACTGTAATTACATCCAACTATCGCGATTATATTAAATTTTAAATAGCTCTGGAAATGTATACAGCAGAAGTTTAGATTTCGTCCAAACTTTGCCGGTTTACATAATCGCAGACGGTCGCGTCTCATTACGGTACTAAGGAAATTTCAAAATGTTTTATATAACACGCACAATGCACGCATAAAACTTTTCTATGGTAAGTGTAAGAATACTTTTACGAGTCACCGTAATCCCATCGTTTATACGAGGGTCGTGCAGAAAGTAACACCTGTTTTGAAATAACAACGATACAAATGCATTTAAAGAAGATTTCTTCATTTCTAACTTTGCTATATTTTTCAATACAGCCAGCAGCCCTATTTCAACGTTTATCGTAACGTTATACGAGTTTTTGTATATCTACGTCATACAGTTCCGCCGACACTTCACATAATCATCGTCTTACGCAGTCCTTTAAATCATCGTTTCTTACGAAGCGTTATCGACCAGGCGTCTCTTTAAGTTCTGCAAAAAGCTGCAACGAAATCGCAGCCACGTTCCTGAGCTCCTCTGTAATGAGAGACGGCCAGCCTCAATGCTTACGATCACGTACAGTTTCTCCGAACCTATTGAATTCCGGCAACCATGGTCTTACCAATAATTCATCCATAATTCTATTAACGTTAACTGCTGTAATTCAGTGGCGAATTCTTTTGGCAGAATTTTTCAGCGTCCGAAAAACGTAAAAGCTTCATCGGCGGGATTTTCAATTCGCATCGTCAGTTCGAACGTGTGATACAACGACGATATTAAAAATATCGAAACACAACATTTTGGATGACTTATGTCGATGCATGAATGAAAGTAGGTGACCCTCTACAAGTACATTGCATCGTTTTATATGTCTTTTATATGTAAACGAGTAGTACTTTCTGCACGATCCTTAGTTTGCGTGGGTTATCAGCAATGCAAAAGTACGAGAAGTATAGCAATTATAGATAATAACTTGAAAGTTGTATTTTGTCAACACCTTACTTTCTTCGTACTTATACGCTCGCTATTTTGCATTGTGCGATTATATTTTATTATCGAAACCTTCTTATAATTATCAAACCAGTAACCTTTGCCATTATTATCTGGCCATCTACGGTTCTGCGAGTACAGAAACAGAATTGTCAACGTATTTACAATTTAATGAAAAAATGCACGCGTTCCAACTTGTAAAAATGCACTTGCTCGAAATTTCCGACTTGCCGACTGAAACGACGTGATTGCAAATTTATACGCCACGTATTAATTGCGAATGACGTTTAAAGTCGCGTGCGCGCGTCGCATTCATGAAACGGCGCGACTCGAGGTATGCAAAACGCGCCGTGAATTATCTGGCGGAAATTTTGGAAAATCCGCGAGCCTCGAGAATTCCTAGAATCTTCCCCACGGCACGGTGATTTTTATTGTAAAGCTGAAACGGCTGGAGAATGGATTTTGTAAAGAAATTACAAAAATTTCCAAGTATTTAATAACCCAACCATTATTACAGTAAAAACAAATTCCTATATGTTTTCCAAATGCTATAACACGTTCTTAGGATTCCCCAACATTTTTATTTGAAATACTTTCTCATATCATTTATCATCCTAAATTAATTGAAAGCAACGCTGTCTTTCTAATCTATCACATTCGTTTATTTAATGTCGAATATAATAAATCGTAAATTTAGAGATAGAATAATTTAAGTTTAATTAAGGCAACACCATAGAGTAGATAAGAGGGGAGGTAGATATATAAGAAGCGAAATAAGTGTAAGAGATGTAAAAGCGAAAGTTCGTCCAAAGCCGAAAGGCACGGACTAAATAATAATAAATAAAATATAATAAATCGTAAAAGTACATTTATTTATCCAACGAATCTCACAATTAAAATTGTTGGATTTTTCTTTAAAAAAAAATAACAATGTAACATATAACGTTTATCGAAACGTAGTATCGATACAATGGAATTTTCGCATCTAAGTCACAGATAAGGAGTTAGAGGAAAAAATGAGCTATATATTTACATTGGAATTAAAATATACAAACTTTTGCAAATGTCTTCATACATGTCGCGTGTTTTGTGATCGTTTGTATACCTGATCTATCGACTCTGTTGAGGCTCCAATCGGACTGATTTTTCGGGTCTTGGCGAAAACCTCCGGATCAAAAGTCCAATACCTCCCTCGCTATCTGTGTGTAATTATATGTAACTGTATGTATGTATCTATATGATAATGGTCGTACCGCAATAAAAATTGCTACACGTAAGCTTTATCGAAAACATTGATTCAGCGTCGATGTCGATTTCGTTCGTTTAAAATTCGCGACGTGTGCCGCTTCCAGACATCTGTTTTCCGCTTATTGCATAAGTATCCGCGACAGTTTGTCTCTTCTGAGAAATGTAACTTGGTCTGATCACCGGTGAACTTGGACAGGTTCAAATAGCTCGTCATTTTTCATCGACTTTCGTTGCTCCGACACGAGGAACAATTTCTCGTGTTGTAGCCGCGATATCAAAATGACCGCGATCGTTCGTCTGGAAATATCGAAACGCAAATTCTCTGGAGAGAAAAAGCGACCGTTTGCCTGGAAATTCATGACCTTTTTTCCCTCCAGCTCCAGATAAGCTGCAACTTCGACGATCGTATAAATCGTAGCCGTGTCGCGGCGAAAAAGTGGTCGGTTTCTTCATTCTTGAACAGGCTAGCACGATTGCACAATTTCCACCAAGGGTTCTAGGCAATTCGTCAATTTGCTTGTCGCATGCAAGTACCGGATTTTCCTTCCTCTCGTTTCTTCTGACTTTATCGATTTTCTTGTTTGTCCCTCGACTTCCAGCCCCTCATAACGCATAATCCCATTTTTTGGCTATTAAAGTCGCGTGAACCAATTAGTGGCTGAAAAACGAGGTAATGGAGCGACGGGTTTTATACTTTGTTTTAATTATTCTTTACTTTGTGATGTACTCTTTTGACATTTATATAGCGTTAAGTATACATATATACAGTGTATGTGCACAAGGTGTCTTAATCTTCTTTAATAAAAATTTTTCAATATGTTCTGTCAGTATGAATGAAAACAAGGTTTAAAACTTTGTTAAAAAGTTATTGCAGTGTAGTATCGTGTCTACTATAGTTAGTTTATTAATGATAAGTAGATTGAACAGGTGTTAATTGAACAGAGAATAATGTTCGTTAAACATGAACTAATCGCAGCAAACGTATAATAATCAGCACAACTAAGTAATTAATCAACGACTCGACTCTCATCAACGCAATCTGCACTCTTTGACATCTCAACTCGTATTGTTATTAATTCGTTCTTCGTCCCCTAGCAACCCCTTGTCTTTTGCCCTAGTCTCACTACGCACATGCTCAGCAACCGCTCGTTTATAATTCATCCATGATACTACAGTAGAAATTGGAAATACTGAAAGAGAACAGTACCTTGATCATCGACATTGTCAGATTTCTATCTAGTTTGTTGTAACATTAAATTATATACGTACAGAGTGACGTTACTTTGGAATATACATACAGCAGCTCACGAAAATATTCGAATTTTTTACGAATATGTCGTATGAATTACATGAAACCCTTTGGAACCTCGTTATAACTGTGACGAAATACGATTACCGTAATTATAACAATAAAATTTAAAACCAATCCAAAAGTGTAGGTAACAGTTACGAGAGGTTGCTTAGTAAAATATTAATATACAGTACGAACAATAATCTTGAACGTACTATTAGTGCTAGAGTCTTATTATTATATCGTACTTTACTTTTACCGATATAGCGAATAACTGACTGTTTAGATACTTTGGTGACCTTTGCAAAGTGTGTGATTAATTAATTAATAATAATAATAATAATAAGCAATATTTTCAGAGTCGTTTCAAATTTTACCAATACAATCTCGATAACTGTATCTCATTACAATACTGTTGTACTAATTCAAAATGTTTACTATGTTTTACAAAATGTTACTAATACAATATGTACATAAAAAGTTTCTCAGATTGTTTGAATATGTAACGGCACAGGAGTCAAAGGACGACGCGAATCGAGAGCGACTCATGTTGTTGTTTTACCTCGGGACATTGACACAACCTTGACGTATGAAACGTAATGATAAATAAACTTCGAGCAAAACAATGTCACCGCTACATGCAACCGTCGAATAAAGACGAATTTGAATTTTCCGACTCTCCCCCGACCAGTATAAATAAACAGACGCGATCGCAAGCGAGTCAGATTATCCGAGTTATTATTCGACTTAGTATCCGAGTTATCGTACGAGTTATTATACGAACTATCATACGCGATTAACGGAGTGTACTAGTTAATTGCGAGCAATCATACTCTATCGCTGCGAATACATTGAACGAGCGTCTTTCGACAGCATTTATACTTATATTTATTTAATTTATTCCAAATATATTTGACGGATTGCGACAGCAATCTGTCGCTCTTGTTATTCCATATTATCGATCCTCATCCGATTCACCACAAATTGAACACGACTAAACAACCTCTAGAAATATTTTCGCTAGCCACCTGATGTACATTTCCACATTGATTTTAACCTTTAGCAACCCAATCACAACAACCTAGTTTCATAGTAGCGTTAATTTCAAAATGTCTCGTATAACACGCATATTACAAAATAGTCTACGTAAATTCAGTTCATAAAATGTGTTTACAGGTGTTCGATTATCTGCGTGAACATATGTGCAACGAAGTTACTCAAGTCGAAGTGTGAAAGCTAAAAATGGGTCTTAATCACGCATAGAACTTCCAACTTCGTCACAATTGCACGTTGCAGTTCGTGCCGCGAGCGTAGCTCGTTATTTTACGCGGCGATGGGTGAAAAGTGGAATGTCGGGTATATTTCATTTTTATGGAAATTCGAGGCTGGCGTATCGCGCGCTGTCTTACTTGAAAGTTCGCGGCCGGATTTCTTTCTTCCGGTTCCTCGTGCGGAATGCTTCGCGAATAATAATTGCCAAGCAAATTGCAATGGCCGCCGCATGTTCGAGCAGTGCCTTTGTGAAATTGCTGCCGGGCGTATTCGATGGAAATTCAATTTTGTATTTCCGCCCTTTTTTCGAAACTTTGTTACCACTGTGCGAGTTGGTCGGAGTCGATATCACGTGATTCTCAGTGAAGAAATTCTCATTAAAGGAACAAAGAAATAGAACTAACAGCTGGTTGTTCTCGATGGCATTTAATTTATGAGTAAGTAATTATCCAGTAGAAATTTAAATATTACATATATAGATATATTAGAGAGAGAATTGTATATTACTACTCCGTTTAGTTCTTTGAAATGTCTTCTACGACACTTTTCAATTTTCATCATCGTTTCACGCATCCAAAATTTCAGTTGTCCTTTGTTGAAATTTTGTTCGCTATTTTCGATAATAAATTTCTCGCATCTTTTACGAGCTTGTGAAGTATTTTATTTCTTGCCTATGTTCCACGAATGAATTTTGTAATAAATGAAATTGTATTATATTCGGTGAGTGAAGCGAACAGAGTTAAATCAACACTATCTCTCTCTAAAAACAAAAGAAATCTATTTTATTATCGAATTTTAGTCGATTCCCTTTGATTCTCTTTGGAAATAAAAAATAATAAAAAAATGAATAATAAATTCCATATAAAGACGATTTCCATATAAATATGTATTTGTAAGAAGATACTGCGCAATGTTGAATTTATATACACTTTAATAACTAACCAACTATTTTAGTATCAGAACAATAATGTATTTTCTGTTTGTCTCGAACATATGTACGCATAGTCGAGGAAAAGTGAGTTCTATTCGATTCACGTTTTCAAAGCGTACCGTTCTGTAAAACACACTTCAAGCAATAACTCGACACGTTGCAATAAAAACCGTTTTATTTTTACGACACTTGTAAACAGCTAACCTTATACCGTCTAAAGTTGACGAATACTCGAACGTTTCATGCCCTATTTCGTGCACATCCGCAGAATAAAGTGATTGCAGGTTTACAGTGGACCTGAAACTTTATCCACACATCCGGTTAATCCGCTTCTAATCAAAAGCTGGACGCATCATTTCCCTTATTCCCTTATATATAAATTATATAATGAGTTATTCCACTAAAATGATATAATAACGTGCGAACATAATAATCTATTGCTATACTGTACACAAGTTGTATCATTAAACAACGAATTTATCCATTTCTTTCTCAAATTACAAAAATCCCGTCAAATAACATAAATTTCATGAAATTCAAATAAACGACAGTTTAATCAATAGCGTGTCATACATAGGTAGTTAGTCCATTAAATAATAAATTGTCCCATATTCTCTTCAAATTACAAAATTCAGTCGAATAACACAAATACAATCAGTGGCGCATTTTCCCAAACATTCAATGTCTTATCTCCATTGGCCAAAAATCCTTTCTTCCTTTCTCAAATCTTTCCGCTCTCGATACTCTCTTACAGTGAAAACCAGAAAATATCGCCGCGCCGCTAAATGCTCACCCCCAATCCCTCCCTCCTGCCCGTCCCCTGCCAGAATAGTATCTACGCACAAGCGAAACATTCTTCTATCGTACTTTAGTGAATTTATTCAGAAATAGACACGGCTGTTGTATGCAGACAAAGGCGAGAACGATTCACAGCTTATCGACCAAAGGTTCTTCCACCGCTTGGTTCTTACGTAACGCGGCTATTCTTCGCGATCAATGGGGCGACGCGCGTGCACGAAGATGAACTCGTGAAACGGCTTGATAACGAGGTCGAAGTCTCGATCGAGACTGGCGATAAGTGACAAGGCTAGCCAGGAATCGGCACCTCCGTGTCGAGTGTTTGGCTATAGAAGAAGGCGAACGCGACCTCTCATGGCGCGAAGGTCGATCTCGTCGAGTCTCTCGACCTCGTTTATTGTACGCGGACACGGTCACGAAGACCGTCTCGTATATGCGTTTATACGGCGACGGTGAAAGGGAACGCTTGTTGTTCCACGTTGCATATGCTACCGTGCATTATGAAGCATCTTACGACGTTTCGCATATTTGAATCGATGTTATTAATGAAATTTTATGAGTCAGAAGTTACGAGTTACTAGACATCTCTCGGACAATTGAACTAATACCGTTAGCGAAATTCATAAGCTACGTGTTATTGGGCGATTCTTGCATGTTACGGTTAATATCGTTGATGAAAGTTTGTGAGTCGTGAATTAGGATTTATAGGCACTAGGGATCTCTTGCACAATTAAATTAACCGTTTGAGTCGCAGGGGTGTTTGAAAAAACAGGGTGGAAAAATCCTGAACAGTTGTCTTAACACTTTGACTGTCACATGTTTCGCTCAGGACGCCACAGTGTTTTAACACCGTCCACCGTTAGATGCAAGATTTGTTCTCATTTTTTTTTATTGATGTTCTAATAAAAATGTTTAATTTTTCAGTGGGGCACTTTTTATTTCAGAGTATCTTCTGTTTATTGGTTATATCTAAAATGCCCTAATCGTCAATTTTCATTCAACTTTTACGATTGTAAGAAGTTCAAGCGCTCCGGCCATCAATGACGTCCGTGGCGTCACAGAAGAAACCGTGGCATCTGACCAACGTGGCAGTCAAAGTGTTGATTGCGAAGAGAAACAAGCGTCTTGTTTATACATGTATATTATTATATATGCTATTATAAATAATAATTATATATTATTATATATGTAAGGTCGTTTATCACGTGGTAATTCAGAGGATTGATTCTGAAGTCTGAAAATCTTTATTTTATTATTTATTGTGAAAATACTTAAATAGAATACAGGAGTAAATAACAATTAATAATAGTAATAATTAAATAAATAACAAGTTTTGTGCAGTGTCTACCTGAAAATCGAGAATCGATTTTCAACGTCCTCAGCTACCGATCTTCCTCCGTCAATCTTCAATCTTTTAAACAATTATTCTTTCTACTATGGTCTTGTCTATTTCTGATGTTGCTCTCTGTCCGTCCGTTTGGGAAATGAGCGTCTCTCAAAAATGCCTGTCCGTCCGTTTGGGAAATGAGCGTCTCTCAAAATGGCTGTCCGCAAAACAAAGAAAGTCCCTATCGCCCTTGAACTCTCTAGAGAGTTTACATGTATACTATTAGTTTATAAATATTTCAAGTTTTGTTCAATAAACATTATTGAGAAGACAAGAATGAAATAAAAAGTACGAAAAATCGGTCGTCCGTAGCGTTCAAATATACTGGGTCCTTTTGTCAGAACGGTTCATATTGCTAAAGATAAGCCGCAGGCTATCAGGCGCCTTTTGGATAATTATCCAAGCCATATAGCACGATATTTTCGAACTTTACAATGCAATAAAATTTTTTTACGCTGGCAAACTACGTTGGCAAACATTCCTCAAGCTACGTTAACTCGTTCAGCGCACGCGACTCGAGTTTAAGTCGGCACATGTCCGCTTTACGATATCTATGCGATGTGATGTGAGACGCGAATTAAAAATAACGGAATTCTGAGAAGACTTTTAAAACGAAATATGTACACACCCTTAACATTTTTCATAATGGAATTATCTAGATGACAGGATAAATCATAGAATTAATTGTAATCGATGAAATCGTAGAATTTTTTATTGGAAAAAATTCGTACAACAGAAAATTGTAAAAAGACAGACAACTGTGAAAAATTCACCTAAATCTATTTGTACTTACCCCAAAACGATAAAAGACCTACAATAATTATATTTAGCGTTTTTAAACAAATAAACGAGTTTTAGTAAAGTGAATATATGAAAAAATGTTACTTCTTCTTTCGCATCATTCATACTTTTCATTTTGATTTCGTTGAACTTCATTCATATAAATTTGACATTTCAACCATCGCTAGTTCCGCCGTTGAGTTATACATATCACGTCACAAAAGTAAACTTCACGAAACTTTCCAGATCCATCACTCTCAAACCAGAATCACCTGAACTAAAAACCATCATAATCCATGAAACAACAAACGAACAAATCTAACAACGGAAACTGAAACTATCCACTCTTCTCTGTCGTTTCGTCAAGTAGACAGGCCATCATCCTTCAGCAACTCCAACAAAGTAACGCGAGACGTCGAATCGAAAGTCGAGGGATAGTATCTAGTAGCGCACGATGTTTGCTATCATATATAACTTTATTCAAGTATAATTCTCTGGATTGGTACAAATTGGTCGAAATTTCATTTCTATCTTGAAATTCGGAATTAATTCGTTTGCCTAAAAATTAAGCGATATATTCTGCAACCTTTTTGCAATTCAATTTTGAAGTTAGTGGATTCTCTGCGAACACCCTGTGCACTAACATCCCCTGTCATTCAACTATTTATTGAATTATTCATTTAACTATTCCAGTTACCATGCAATACTATATCCTCGAACAATGTACGTGTTGTATGATAATTCTACATTAGAAAATAAATAATATAATATGCAAGGTTATCTGAGTCAGACTAAGTAGCTTGCTTTGTATTCGTGAAATACAAAGAACAACTTTTAAGCGATCCAGGGTTAAAGGATTAATGACTAAACAAACTTCAAGATTGCGTTTTAAGATGTTACAGCTTGGATGATTTAAATAACATTATATTATTCCATCTAATGAGGATTCTACACGAGAAACATAAATAAAATGACTCAAATGGTAGACTCTTTCTGTAGTTATTCAGTTTTGGAATATTATTTTGGAATTATCTAAAGACAAATCCATGTAGGAAAATTAATAGCGTTTAACGGTTGTTTGTAACGTTGCTGTTGTTATTGTAATGGTTGAACCGGGCTAAACAGCTTGTCTCGCAATTCAGCAACTTCTGAACGATACTCAAGCGATCTGGAATCAAAGGATTAAACACTGTACAAACTTGAAGATCGAACTGTAAGATGTTGAAGCTTACGCGATTCCAATAATTTCACCTCACTGTTCTATACAATGGAAATTCTACACGAAAGAAACAAATATATTAGCTGAAATAGTAGACTGTTTCGTTGTTAAACAAGTCGCTTGGGGACATTGTGCGCGCCCACGAGCCAGCAAGAGTACGTTGCTGATAGCAAGGATCGATCTCGATCGTCTTTATCCGGGAATGCCCGGAGCAGCTATCTGCGTTTGTTGGTTCCGGGGTTGGCGAGGGCCAAAACCTGTTGCCAGCGGTTCGCTGGAGGGCACGCGCATGCACCGGCGCGCGGACGAGCAACACGCGCGCGCCGATCGCCATGGAAACGGCAAAGGCTCCTGACAGCCTCTTGCGAGCGTATGAGTCGGTCTCGTGCACACTCGATACTTGCGCACATACACATAGAGCTACCCGCGCCCCGAAGGACCCCCTGCGGCTTCAGGTGGCGGCACTAGGGGGTAGAAAACCCCTCGACAAGCGTCACAGTGCCGACAGTTTCCCCGAACTGTCCGAGTCGGCTGCGATCCTCGCGCTCGCGGTTCAATCCCGCGCGGATTTCTATTTTTCCTTTCACTGACTGTGAGTTTTAGAGATGGTTCTATCAAGGTGTAATTATTGGTGTGGAAATATTACATGTATCGTAACAAATATCACGTTTTCTCCTTGGTGCTTTTGTGTATTCACGGGTTTTGAGATTAATTTACTTGGGATTTTTTATGAAATATAAATTCCATGGCAAGAAAGTTGGGGTAGAAGTGTCTGTATGATAGTCATTTTTTGTCGTTTCGTCGATGTTTTAACCTCTTCGTGCACGAGTTTTTTTTTTTCTTTTGGGCTTTGTTAATGAAAATTATTCGATTCTGATGTTAAGAAAGATATTCGAGTCTGATGATGAAAAAATAACAGATGCAAAGTAAGAGAAGGAAATGAACAGTGAAAATAGTCGTAAGATATATTTTTCATCGCAAGACAGTGTGCCCTCGATGTTTCCTTTTCAATGTGTATTTGTGAATCCAATTACATAGATCTTTCGTTACATTACGATTTTCATACACATAAGTTTGCTCGTATTTAGTACGATAATTCACTATATTATAAAATGAAACATTGGTATAGAAATGAAATTTTTGTACATAAAGTATCCTAGCTTAATTAATGAAAATCAATTTTCTAGAAATTGTATACGTCACAAGCATGTGCGTTAATTGATCGAAAGAGACGTAGCGTCTTTATCGTTGGAAATATTATTGTTCGCCAGGGCTGTTTTATTCATTTCAGATGAATTACAAAGCATAGACTGAAGAGTTAACGCGTTTTTCTTCGACATGTTCGAGGAACGATTCTTGGGAAGATTTCGTTTTTACATTGTGATTGATTGGTAGTTCGAAATTTATGCTTCTATGCTTTGATATGATATTTATGTATTTCATTAAATTCCAGGAGAAGTAAGGTACTCAAATCGTGGAGCTTTGAATTTCCGCCGTACAGCTCGATTCCGCGTTCCACTACAGCGGTTCTGGAAATCACGAAGAACGCGTTTCTAGAATATTAAGCGCATGTAAAAAATGTTGGTAACCGTGTCGAAAGATCGAAAGAAAGAATTACTTTAATTAGCAACATACTGTTTCGATAAAAGAATTTCGAAAATTTCGTACTAAATTTATTTAAAAAAGTTTCACAACTGATAATCGTCATGTAGAAATTTATATTCCTTTTTTCTTTTAACAGTGTAACATTTTTCTGCGCGAAGTTACGGAAAACTTTTACCTTCAATTGAAATAATTCAAAATTCTTGCCGAATAATAATAATTATAATTAATAAACAATTACCTAGAGAAATTTACGTAATTATTTCTATTCTGTATGAAATATTTACAATATAAGATATAATAATTTTTTCTTTCTAAATAAAACAGCTCAATGCTGCTGTAAATGTTTTTAGATTCATCAACTTAAAATTTCGACGCTAACGATGCTTTTAAAAAATGCTTTCCGCCGTCTTTTCAGATTAAATTCCTGAAAAAGAGAAAGAAAGAATCATTTTCTTTGTAATTTTGTCGATTGGACTGTACGAAGAAATGAATCTCCGTTACGATGACATTTTGTGAATTTCTCTCGCGTATTTACGCTCAACTACCTGCGAGTCCGATTTAGGTGCCCAAGTTTTTCGCGAATATTTTGTTAATTTTCAGTTCGTGTATTGTACGTTTGCTTTTGATGTTGCTTCGCTTTGACGTAACTCGTCATTTGACTGAAAAAGTACTGCATGAGGGTGGCTTTTGAACGTATGTGTCACAAATACTTAATCGTTAGTGTACGTTCATGTTGCGAGCTTGTGTTGTTGTAATTACGAGACGCTTGTGTCTGGTGTTTGCTGTTTACTTCACGAAAATCCTTGAAAAATTTTTCGAGCATGAAATACTATTTAATAAATTTTCCACGATGAAAATTCGAAGTTATCGTCGTAGAAAAGTATTCGTTACAACGTTCTTCCAATTTTTATTCATACAGGGTATCACAAACACAAAGTATCTTTTAGTCACATTTAGCGTTACACTTTCATCTCGTTTGCCAGAGTTTTTCTATTGTAGTCGAGTGCTTGGTATTTTCTATAACATTGAAATAGACGAAGAACAAAAAGGATTCGATTGACTGACTTTTACAGTTTCTGAATTTACATTACATCATTTTTCCATTATATTTAAAATACTTTGAATAAATTTAATACCAATTTTCCAGACTTTTTCAAAACAATATAGAATGGCTTAGAACCTGAATTACAACTTTTATTTCAACAAAAGAAATTGTATTTCTTTCTGCTAATTTTAAAAGCATTCATTACTTTTTTATAGTATTTATTTACCGATAGAATTAGAATCGGCCTAACTAAAATTACAAAAAAATTGCCTCTGTGAATTTTCAATTCCACGATTATACAATAGAAGTTTCTTAAGTCAATATCAATAAAATCCTCTAAAAAGAATTTATAATAGAATCGCCTAAAAAATTACACATGTCATATATCGTTTCCTATAATTAGAAAGCCTTAACAAGGCTCCTATTTTTTGCCATTTTTCCCATGAAAAAATGAAAATATTTCGGAGAAGAGAATTTTTCCGGAAATCGCGAGAACTTTTTCGCTTGTCTAAATGATGACGTGGAATCGCGAAAATTTAGACCCTATCCTGCACCGGTAACGAGTTCGGTTTTTCATAAAACGCTTATCCGCAGTCCCTTCCAACGTGTTTCCCCACTTTATCGGATCGAGGAGGAAAACAGCCCTGTTTTCATCCCGGTAACGATCGAAGATATTTTCCTGGGAAACTTGCTCACCGTGATAGATTAGTGCGAAGGTATGCTGGCAAATAATTTTTCTTGTGAATGTAAATCAACCAACAATTCGTTCGTTCCCGTCGATTAAGGTCACGTTGACGACTCTAAGACGGTGCCACAGATGGATTAGGTGAAAATGAACTAACTTATACGCTGGATAAACTGTCGGCGAGTGAGTTTTTTCACTGTCAGATGGGAAAATGGTGAGAAGTGAAAGCGAGAAGATAAGATGAATCTTCATAGGAGAAGGCACATTCTTCGGTTTAATAATTCGCGAACGTGGCTGGCTCGTTTAAGCCGATTGTCAGTTGATTTTTATTATTTATGAAGGAAACCACTTCGGGGTCTTTTGTATTCTACGATAAAGAGGAAATTTAGAGTAAGAAAGAAGGAGAAAAGAATAGTTAAATCAAGAGGTAGCAGAATAAGAAAATTTATGTGGAAGGATCTTCGACTTCGGAATGAGAAGATTTGGGAATTAAAAGATTTTTAACTAGAGAGTTTCAAGTTGCTGTCAAGAAGAAAAACATTTAGGGTAATTTTAGTTAATGTGTGGCATTTTATTGCGGGATGACAGGATTTGAATATTGGGAATTTTATTTAATAAAAGGTTCTTAATTGACGTGCTCCAAATTCTTTTTCGTTAA
Organism: Bombus pyrosoma; assembly: GCF_014825855.1. Lineage (NCBI taxonomy): Eukaryota > Metazoa > Arthropoda > Insecta > Hymenoptera > Apidae > Bombus > Bombus pyrosoma. The sequence goes on from NC_057772.1 coordinate 11,094,113, forward strand.
AAATCGACATATTTCTGTTTTGAATTACTTTTATGAGAAATCATCCTACTCCAAGATAACTTTTAATACGAGAAAACGATAAAAAATGTAAGAGATAAAAAGTGCCGAAAAAGAGCTACTTTAACAATTTTAATTTAGCTTCAAGCACTCTTTGATAAGAAAACTTCTAAAAAGAAGTATCTATTGTACATATATATGTATAGATATTTCAAATTGATAAGAAAATTAACAGAAGATTTCACAGTGGCGTAATCAGAATTAAACAAATGATTTCAAACTCTTGTCCAATAATGCATACCTGTTTTTAACTCATTTCTGTGCGATTAATTATCTGATTAAATAAAATATATCTAAGAATACTTCGAAATATTTCGCGTCATATTTAATAATCGAGCTGTTTGAACGAATCGTTTGTAAAACGAAACAATCGCGATAATGAGACGGAATTACGCTTCTGTCGCACGAGCTGCATTCGTGTTTTAATCATTTTGCTATTATAGCCCTTGGCAAGGGAACGGTCTTGTTCGGACGTTTATTTTCCAGGGCGGGTTTTCTCGTTGTAAAAAGCGACGCGTTGAAAAGAATGAAAAATATTCCAGCTTTGTAAGCGGCTATTTTATAAAAAAAAAAGTCACTTCCTAAGAAAAGAGAGTCGTTGTACCGAACGTAATACACGTGGGAGGCACTTTTTTACCACATGAATTTTTATTTCAAATATTTTCTATGTCGCCGATTTAAAAAAGAATTTTTTTCTAGTTTTTTATCAAAACAACATTTAGCACGGTGAGCAAGAATTGTCAGCAGTTAGTTAAGTGTAGATAAGTCTGAAAATAATTCCTTTTACATTTACCTTTGGAAATTATTATACCGTGCAAAACTATTATTAATCTTAAATTATTAATTAGTACTTGAGAGATGCTCATGCAGAATGTATATTATAATATGCAAAAATGTTCAAAGGAAAGCACCTGCTCAGTAGGATGTTTAGAGAGCAAAAGACACATTATGTTAGGTGAGAGGAGAGAGCGGACTCAAAAGTTGAAGAGAAAATTATTCATTAGAACTAAGCAACAAATTTTTAGTACGCCGTAGATGATTCTGTTGTATATATAGACAATTCCTTTTAGATCAATTTTTGGAAATTATTATGTAGTGAAAAACTGCTACTGATTTCAATACATTAATTAATACACTGAAGATATTTATGCAGAATGTATATTGTAATATTGAAGAATGTAGAAAATATGCAAAGATAAATATTCTTTAGAACATTTGGAGATTTCCAGACAACGCTGTACTTAATTTCTACTCTTTGAACTACTTTATTTATAAAAACATGAATTTGTATAGAGTCCACGGTACTAATAATAATATACACAATACATTAGTATACTGTAATATTATGCATATTAATACGCAATACATTAGTATACTGTAAATACGTTAGATGTAGATACAGATAAAACGATTTCTTTGCTCAAAGATTTCATGTTATCGATCAACGTCGTCAGCTTCAAAAGTTGGCCCAAGTGCTCTCAAGGATATCCCTGATATCCCAGCTGTATCGTTAACCAGACGATATCGCCACTCTATCAACGTTGCAACTTTCCCTATCAGAGAACCGAATCACGTCCAGCGTGAAATCAGCCATGAATTTACCCCAGCAGAAGACCACAAAAGGGTTGAAGCAACTCCCTGGCCGTGCAGTGGTGTGCACGCCCCTGTTTTCGGCCGCAAGTGCAACCCGGACCCAATTCTTTCTAGTTCACAGACACAATGTATCGATTATCCGATATAAGTTCGACGTGTGACGTCGAGGTCAGCCTGGCTCGCTGGCACATGATTAATTAAGCGCTGACGACTCCGATGTTCGACCAATAAAATTTGTCGAAGGATTGGCCGAGCTTCGATTTGAAAGACGAGACAGAGAAAGTTTCAGGAAAAGATAAATTTGCAAGGAAGAATAGAATTTCCTTCTTTCGATTTGAGATTATCTTTATTTCATTCGATCAATAATAAGAATAATAAGAATGACGAAAGGACAGATTAATTTGAGCGGTGAGAAAGCAAATGGAATTATTCCAATGAAATACAATTTTTGATAAATATCGAAAGTGATTTATGCGAGGCAACGAAATCTTCTTCTTTTTACTGAGCGTTAGTTTCTTTTGATATAATTGAGAGGAGATAGTCGTTCGGAGACAGTATTTATTTTATATAGATATATATATCTGCATAATAGGAGAATAGAATTTCTGTAATTATTTTGCGTAGCTAGTTTAGTGATGTTTTAATCGCTTTGTGGCGTTTCTGCGTAAACTTAATGCGCATTACTCTGTTTGTTCCTGTCTAACTGGAAACCAAACATGTTGCCGTATTATCATCGTAAAACATGATTACTGATCGAGAATTAATTTTGTGGCAGAGTGGCGAATTAATTAACCCTTCTGCGAATTAATTAACCCAATAATTACGTTTCGAAGACTGCAATTTATTGTGTAATATCTCCTCGACAAAGTCGAATCAAACTGATATCGAGTATTTCTTTCTTCGTGTAACAGGGCGCCAAGCTCATCTTTTAAACGACAGTTGTAACATTTTCTTACATTTCTACCAATGTCCATTAATTCTTGCAAATAATCGTCGAAAATCTGATACTTTTCAATTAATCACGTCTCATTATCTTTGAAAACCGTTTATCTAGTTCCCACAAATTTCTATAATTCCATCAAATAATCATATATAGATTCATCGATAATGTAACATCTTTGACAATCAGTGACACAATATCACGTTTCATCATTTCCCAAGATTATCTATCCACTAATTTCCATGAATTTCCACGATTCCACCAAATAATCACATACAGATTCATCGATAAGGTATAGCTTTCCAATGAATAACGCAAAATTAGATCTCGTTGTCTTGTAAAATTATTTATCCGTTAACACTTACAAACTTAACAAATAATTACGTTCAAAATTGGACACCTTCCAATCGTCCAACCAACCCGAAATCGTCGAAATTTCCAATAGTTTGACGAGAAACGACGCTTGAAACAATAGAATTTTCACGGCAACGTGATTTCGCCGGTGGTTCGGCCTGATAATTAATTAACTCGAAAACGATTGACGAAACGCGGTTGTTCGTAATGACCAAGAGCCGACAGACAGATTCGACTTTCAATTACCATTTGATTAGAGGCTTAATTAGTCGAACGGAATGAATGCGATCCGCGTGACCGGATAGAAGCAGCGTGGGCTCCGAAAGAGGAAGCTTGCTTATTGAGAGTTGGTTCAGAAGGCCCGGATTATCGCTCTCGATGTAATTGAGATCGTGTTGAACGAGATACACATCTCGTCTACCCCTGGAAAGTCGAGTTTTCACGTTTCCCGCCGGTTTAACGCTGTATTTGTACCTACTTGTCGAGAAAACTAATGCCAAGAAATTTCGATTAGATTCCTAGTCTGTAACAGTTTATGTCTCGGTAACTATCTGTGTAGCTTGTTTGTAATCTGATTTTTAGAGTTATTTTTAATTTATTAATTTTTTTAAATTAATTGTTTATCCTCACATCCTCCGGTAAGGTGTTAGTGACTATAGTTAAATTATTTTATTAAATACATGCTTAGTTTGGCATAGTTGCCTTAGTTAGTAAGTAATTAATCAGTTGTTAGTTAATTAGCAAGTTGGTACGGTTTGTATGTTTCTATAGGCGGTGCAGAAAGTCGAATTCTTTTTAGAAAACTTCGAGATTTTTTACATTGTGTTCTATCAGTTGGAAGTGATTGTGCATTGTTAGATATCTTTAAGCTGCGTCTCGTGTCTTCGTATTTGGTACAGTACCAAAGTAGATATTCGATGGTATTGTTGCAGTATTCACAGAGTATTGGGTTCTATTTTCTGATAAAGTGAAAATATATGATACCGGAGTGAAATTCATAGCCAAGTTTGTTCCACGTTCTGGATTTACGTAAAAACCATACGTACCATTCTTATCTTCGTTTTCATGAGTTTTTATATCGTTTTTATGTTTAGTCTCTTTTTACTGATTAATTGTCCGAGTGTGGTGTTGCTTTCATTTAGGTATATTTCAAATCTTACGTGAAATGGCTTTGAATTTCTTGTTTGTTGGATTAGATCAGATTAATATTATTAGATTCTTTTTATTATTATTTATTTTTGTCTTTCTTTTACAGACACGTCTTCTACAAAGACGCATCTTTATACAAAACATGAAACCTAATCTGTCGAACGTTGTGATTTTTATCTTGATCAAACAAAATGGATCATACGTAATTCGATAAAACAATATAAAACGAAAAATGTTGTGTATCCATTATTTCCTTCTAAAACGAAAGAAACTTTCCGAACGATCGAAATGGTAAAATATTCCTATGAAGTTTGATATTATCAAATGTTATCCTATCGTCAATTGTCAATCACATCACAGTACGCAATATTTTTTTTATGAATCACATATTAAATACTATAAATATCAATAATTCGAAAATATCAACAATTAACGAGATTAACGATAGTCAAAATACTAAATCAAATAAATTATTGATAGTTAAGAGCAAGCTGCGTTATTTATTTATGTTTCTATGCAAATTCATATATTCGAGAATATAATTTAACGAAGTGGAACTTCGCTGGAAATTGGTTTTATTTACGCTAAGTATTGCAGAAAGTATTAATACTTTGAATATTTCATATGCTTTTATACGTTCATATTACATGCTGTCTGTGCAATTTTGCACTTTAAAACATCGTACAAATGCATAAGAATCCACAGTCTAGAATATTCCTGTGATTTTATTACACGAGCTTAAATATAGAAAATCAAGTTAATTAAAACTCAATTAAAATTTCCTTTAACCACTAACTACAACTAAAATTTCATTTAAAGTTTGTAGAATCACAGATGTACTACAATTCCCGATTCAATCTTTCCATATAAATATATAGTTCTCAACTTAAACATAACCATAATCGCGCTGTTCCTTCTTTCAACTTTTGCCTAAAATATCATCGCGAATTGTCTTTCGACGAACTTTAACCAATTTCAATCCATTGCAATGAATTTTCAATAGCTAGGCAAACCACGAACGAAGGCTACAGGACGATAATTATTTCAACTAATTACCGCGGAATCGGGCTCGTTACAAGCATCCGTGTTACGAGTAGCGTTTGAACGCGTGTAACACACGCGACTGTGGTTACTGCACGCGAATCGGCTTGTAGCTCGTTTACTTTTTCGTGAAAGTAATCGATGTACCTGTCGATTCGAGTGTCGTAATCGTTTCGTGTACCAACGACACGGTTCGCTATTTAATCGCCTTAATTAGCGATATTTAATTATTTGTACGCGTTTCCAACGAGGCGAGCTTTCTAATCCATTGATTTTAAATGGGCTATTTCGACTCTTGATCGATTATCGCTGAAGATTGCCAAGTCGTGAGATCAGTCGTTTGTAAATTGGATGTTTAAACTGCCATTAAACTCTCTAACGAGTTTTATATTTTGAATATTTTATGAAAGCAGAATACTTGTTTCAAGGAATCGATATGGCGAGTCGTTTTTATAAATTTTCGCTCTTTCAGTTTCACGAATATTCGATCTACCAGAAATTTCGTGTAAAAGTCCGGAACCACAACAATTCTCACGTGTTGGAAATTTAATTTTGAAACATGCACCGATATGTTCTATTAAATTTATTGATAAATCTATTGAAAACCCAGTGGTATTCTATTATCCTGTTGTGAAATGTATTAATATCTATAGAACGAAATTTCACAGGTAAAATTCATATATAAAGCAGTATGTTTTAATTATTCAATATTCAAAGTAACACAGTGTACCTACTTCCATTGTTCTCCATAAAAAAATAAACGTCATGAAATACGTATATTAATGTTTCGCGGCTCATTTCCATGAAAGTCGAAAATACCATGAAAAAAAATCTGCTCCCTTTAAAATTCAATATTAACGCCGCGTAACGTACGTTTCCAGTCACCTGCTATGTTAGTACGTCGCTTCAGTTTGCTTTTCCAAGTTTAAAATAACCATAGTACGATTTGGCCGACACGTCCAATTAAGTAGCTCCGGACAAGACCTAATTTATGCAAAGTTGATCGTGTGTTTACGTAGCGAGATAGTTCTAGCGATAGGTCGGCACGTCAAGGCGTCGCTTTTAATCGGCCTTTAATTAACTATGCCGATAGCAAACGCGTGTCTCGCGCTATGCTACGACCTGCACTCTTTGCTAGACGTATCCGGGCCATGAAATCAGAGCGGAACGTGGAAAAGGAGTCGCCTTGGAACCCTTATCGCAAGAACTTCCCGTTGCCTGATTGCTTGAGACTTAAAGAGTCGTTCACAATTGCCTGAATATGGAGACGAGGCGAAATTGCCTTTCGACGGATACCATGGTCGCCATCCTTGGACGAGAATTGCGATTTTGTACATCGGAGGAGAAGATAAACTGAAGTAACTAAAACCAGAGATCCCATATGGCAAAATGAAAGCTACGTAGCTTTTGAATAACGTCATCATTTGGCAACGTACATAAACTTTGTAGACCGAAGGAAAACAATAAACTAGACTAAACTAAAACCAGAGATCGTAGATGGTTTGTTGAGAAGTGATGACTTTTCCCTTTTGATATATCGTTTCCGGGCATACAAACGGAAAATAACAACCATAAATCATAAAAGCAGAGATTTTCGCGAGAATGTTCTGATCAGTGTTTCTAGGATTTCTTGAGAAACGGCGTATCTTTGGAGGTGCGAGTTGATTGTAAAATATCAGATTACGTAACAAGTTCCCCTTTCGGTATTATTAGATAGGATTATTTCAACATCTATGTAACTAAACTATGCTTCAACATCTTAGAATCGAACTTCCAACTTCACACAAAATAGTCCAATTTGTTACGTACTGTAAGACACTATTTATGTTCAGTCTTTGATATAACAGTAGAAAAATAGGAAGATATTGTGTGTTTTATATTTAACAAGAAAGGGCATAAGAAACGAGGAAAGGATTCAAATGTTATAAAATTAACGCTTATGTTTGCTGCAGTGAAACGTACGAGTAATGCGAACAACGGCAAGAATGTTAGATGTAGAGAAAGTCGTGAAATAGTTTACACGCAACTTTAGGTAGTTTGAGAATGTTAAATTAACAATAGGAAGGGGAATTTCGGCGAAAATTATAATTGATATTGGAGATGACGAGTACCAACAGACTTGTTGAAGAATTTTATACCGTACGTTAATAATAGATACGTTTTACTGAAAACTGTTATGCGATTACGTTAGTTATTAGGTAAAAGAATGAATCTAAAAATTGGACTGAAAAATTTTACGCAAAATTTTGTAACGTGTATTTCATGTAAATGAATCTCCATATTATTCAGGAATTCACGCAAATTCTATAGAATTATATTACAAAGTAGCCATCATTTTATTGTCAGATATTTTGTTCTAACTGATGAGATTCTAAACTAGGGAATTTGCTGAGAACTTTAATGAAAGTCCTGCAATATGGTTGAGGTGGTCATTCGATACTCATCAAGGATCCTTCAACGAGACGTTGGATGTGCAAAGTTAGGTAAAGTTGTGGTAAAGGGTAGACGACGAATGAATAGAAAACCATAAAACGGATATTTGTTTCATGAGCCATCAATAACCATTTCCTATCATGAGAACCCATCAAAGCTTTCTATTGAAATTTCCTCAGATATTCCCCTGCTTTGTTCCTACCATATTTTGAATTTAACAGATCTCAAATTCGAGCCATTTTAACGCTAGAACTACTGTTCCTGCTAATCGTTGAATATTATTTTTTAAATGTTACTTATATTTATGTCGAAGTCACGCTACTTTGCCATCATTTTATTATACTTTATTACAGTCATTTCACATTACAGAGTGGTAATTCTAGTATCAGGTTCCTTTTATCAACAAATTCCTGAGATTTAATTGAAAGTAAATATTCTTATGCAATTTGCAGAATTTCTCTTTGGCACGGACACGAGATTTTTTACTAGAAATCGTTCGAATTGTCAAGAATTTCAATTTCAAAGCAACAAAGCATCAAAGGAATGCTATTCATAGACCTAATATCTCTCAGCTTACTTGTGTAGCAATCTAACGCAAGTGAACAGAGTCACGCAAGATATGCAAGTTTCCTTTGTCCATCGAATTCATCAAACATTCCTATTTTCTGGAATTGTCAAAAGGATACTTTTCTCAAAATGTTTATTCACTTTACTTTGGATACAACTTCACACGGATGAATAGAACGATGATACAAGATCGATCTCTCAAATCCGACTCTTCAATGGGACCTTCTGTACACACCACGTGTAAAAAGCAAACTTTTAAGCCTCGTTTCAAAGCATCTTCATTCTTTGGAAAAAAATTAAATCACTGAAAACTCGAACTTTTTATTTCATTTCAATATATCTAACTTGTCATTGGATTACATAGAAAAATTCAATAAACAATTTTGTTACTTTATTTGACCGCCATTATTATACAATTCTCGAAGAAATTCTAAATACATTTTCAATTTGATTATCATGGTCCCGTTTGGAAAATTAAATATTTCCAACTGTTTTTCTTGTTACTGTCATTTATTAGAATACATTTGGGTTAAAACAACGATCTTTTTTATTTTCATCGTCTTTCGGTTCTACCAAAGAGATGGAAAGAAAATGTTGAAAGTTTTCAGTCCGACCTAACCACCACGTTCGCTCGTTTCTTAATTTAATACTTCAAGTAATCTTCGATATTCATTTCATTCAATTATTGCAAGCCTGATTGTAATTCTGGTTTCAATTCTGATTCCACTGTGCACAAAGCTTTATTCCTGCATACAGTCGGGGAAACGGTACGGGCATAGAGCTATGCACAGTCGGATACACTCTTATCCTTCTTTTGTGCTCTGTCAGAAGAGAGAAAACGCCGCGTATCACGCGACAGACCAGTGAATCGTTCATCAGACACGTTCTCTATAGTATGAACGCCGAGCTGGTGAAACGACGAACTAGGCAACCGTTTTCCATCGAAGATTAACTTTCCTGTAATTATTTCACCCATTATCCTTATTTAAAAGCTAATAAATTAAAAGCTTCCTTCCTGTTGGAAGCTATGATCGCTTCACGGAAGGGTGAATTACATTCCTTAGAATTTCTATAGCTATTTTTATATTTGTTTTTCTTTTATAAAGCAAACACTGATGCTCGATTACTGGGTAATAGGAGATGTGATAAAATAAATAAAATTTAAAAGCAGATAAAAAATTCTATATTCTACTGCTACATGTTGATGAAAAATTTCCAAGACAAAGTTCATCAATTTTCAAGCATAGTTGAAAGAAACTAGAAGCTGAAGTAAAATCGCGGCAACTTTGTTGGAATTTCCGGAAGTTTGGCTGGCCGCAAGCTACCTGGCCACGGTGTCAGAAAATAACTCGAAGCGAACCAGCTGCTAACATTTACGCAGTGAATTACTCTGCCGATAAAACAACTTACGATCTTCCTTGGTCGCGAAGCTGATCCGTATCGTTTTCCAGAAATAAGAGAGGAATGTTTCTCTATGATCGGCTAGCGTTATCCTGTATCGGGAACTTGCTTTGTTTCGTCACATTGCGATTTGATGAGAAAGTTGTTTAATCGTTTGAGCAAACTGCGATCGTGCAACAGTATTGCTTTCTGAATAAGAAGGAGAAAGACGACTAGAATTTTGTTCGGAGAAATATTACACTTCTTTATGTATTCTACTAATTTCTTTTTATTTAATTAAAGAACTAACGATACATTTTCTATGCTCCAGATCTATTTAATTTTATTTTATTTATCGTATTTTATATTTATACGAATAAATGCTCGTGTATGTTCCACAATTTTGAGTTTTCCTAAAAATTTACAATTTTTAAACGGCTGGAGCATGTGTTATCTTGTTACGTAACCTCTTGACCCGTAGTCAAGAGCGCTATTTTATCGGTGCATTTATGCGAGATATTTAATATGCAAGTTTTTATTTTATACGACCATTGTGCGCTTCGATCCGCCGCTCTTCAATGCGTCGCACTCGAATATTATTTAACAGTTGGAAAAAGTTCCATGAAACGCTGGGCGAGTGTCGCATTATTTGTGCTTATTCCATGCGTACGAGTCGAGGCGATCGTCGGTTTATTATTATTATATGTTTTAAATTTTCCACAGGTATGTTAAAGTGGATGAAATTTTGAAACATAGAAAATTATGTTATTTCATGGATAGATAGTTTTCCTAACGAATCTTGAAAACTTGAAATTATAAAAGTTTCAAAGGATCCGAATATTTTAATCCTAAAGCTCCCCTATTTCCTAACTTTCGAATTTCTTAACTTTTTAATTTGTTAATTTTCATGCCCCTGAATTTTCAAATCTCTAATGTCACATTAATATTATATAATAATTAATAACAAACACTAAAAATACAGTAGACATTTTGTACACGGTTCTAAATAATCGTTTCGACATGACGTTTGAAAACTTGAAGCAATGAGCGGTGAATTAAGCGATTGCACGCGAAGCGAAGTTTTTCGAAAAGCAATTTCGTTAGTGCTTTCTACGGTTAACGAAGCTGTCGCAAACATGTTTATCGCGGCGGAAGTTTACATGAAAAAGGTAGAATAAAGGTAAATGCAAATGCGCTCTCTGAAGGATACTTATTTACGAACAAAATATATCATGAACTTTAAATAATTGTGCTGTTTTATAGACTCTGAAGTAGCGCAATTTCTCGCTCCAACTTTCCACCATTAATATTCTTCTTACTCTAATCTGAAATTACTAACTAATAAACAACACGTTTAGTGGCTCACAGAACTCTCCCCTACTTTTCTTTGAAAGCCAATATTAACATTCTACGGCCACCTGAGTACACCTTAGTTTATTACATTTACTTCCCAACAAACTCAACCCTTTGCTATACTCTATATCATTTATATATTCGTTTACCATTACACAAGCAACAAAAAACCTCTACAAACATTGTCCCACAACAGAAACCACATCGTCTCACTTCGATCAGCGCCATCCCACAAGGGTTTCTTCACAAAGGAAAATCATGAAATACAAGGGAAAAAAGCTGATATCTATACGTCCACATGGACATTATCATGCAACCCCTGTACGCGATCAGCGATGCAGGGATCAACTTCCGCGCAGCCCTTGCTTCGCAAGATGAAAGCGCTTCGATCTTGCTTCCACTCGTTGAGCTCCTAAGGGTGCGAGAGCAAGGGTGCTGTGTCGTCGACCTTGTTGTTTGTTAGACCATCGACCATCGACAGACATGCATTTTATAATTCAGTCTAGTTTTTATTAAGTAGGTATCGTTGAATCTAAATTTTCACGCTCGAAGATCCATATTTTTCATTTTTCTTAGATTACGTTTTTTTCTATTCTTCTATGCGGAATTTTATTGGTTATTGTTCCATATTGATTTTAATAGAAATCAGGAAGATTCAGGAAGAAGTTTATGAAAGTTTATTCTTTATGGAAACAACTTGGCAGGAATTTCCTTCGCTTGTTTTTATATTTATAATTAAATGTTATAACGAGTTCTGTATTTACTTTGGATATTTTATACGCAATGGTTACAGGAATTATTTGTGCACCATTGTCTATAATACATATTATAGCATTTCCATAGTATTCTATTAAGAAGAAGTATGTGAAGTTTCATACCATACGTCAGTGCTTTCAAATAACAAGGGTTTAATACTGCGAAAATGAAATGTGAGAATTGATAAGAAAACGCTTCAATGGGAGATAATGATATGCACATTTGTGCAGGTATTTACCTGTATTTCCTGTATAGTCGCTGTATTTCCGCGTGTTTAGTGAATCCTTTTTACCTTTCAATTTCTCGTAAACAGGGACACGTCTCTGTTAGATTATATCACAAATGTTCAGAGTCGAGTATTTAAAACTTGCTTCAGTGAAGATAAAGATTCGCCAATTTGTCTGCAGCAGGTACATTTCTCAAACAGTCAAATCGTGGCCCAAGTGAAATTCACATTTTTCATTTTCTAAGCAAACAACTAGTGACAAATTCCAAGTACACGAAACATAACCGTGCGCGTGTTTTCGAAATCCACTCGGTCTGTAGAATTTAAAGGCTGTTTTCAGTGCAGACACCATGGCGACAGCCTGTAAACACGATCAGATTGAAATCGGTGATAAAATTTGGAATTCCAAGCGCCACGAAGACGTGGATGCTCCGTTCTTTCGTGAAACGAGTCGTCGACCGACCAGACAAAGTAGCTGACAACGTCTATGCGAAGGTAGTTGACATTTACGAGGGGTGTCTGGTGCAGAATTGTGTTCGAGGGAAGCAGATTCTTGCGGAGAAGTCAGCAGAAAGTTTCCGATTACTCGGACCGTGGTCAAAGCGGTAAAATTGGGAACAGAGTTGATTTTGTGGATAGAGCGGAGTATTCAAACATAAATGAAACCGTCGAAAATGATATAGAGCCGTGTTTGATGCTTTTTCGCTTGATTAAAGATCACTGTGACGAGATTAGGAAGAGATTTTGCACGAGGTTCAAAGTTCTGGTGTTCAACGATATGCGGACTTAAAATGTTTCCATTGTACAATCGCAAAAGTATGATATTTATCCGATTTATATGAAATGTGATATTTATCCCATTTATAGAAATATTTACTTCTGAAAATTTAACTGAAATTACTTGTTGTTCACGCATCTCAGATATATTTTTGCCTGAAGCTCTGCGTGTTCTTTGAATTCATATCATAGCTATTTATAAATATCTTACCGGTTTAAAAATGTACAACGCGTATCTTCTATGAGTTAAAACAAAATGTTACTATAATATTTATATGCTTATAATTATATATCATAGCCATAGAATATATCAATTTTTGAATTTTACATATCTAACTCTGAGCTCGTTCCACTGAAATCTAAATCACCAAAGTTCCATTCATTATTTTCTCGTAATTCTTGCAAATAGTTTCTATAAACATGTGCTATGTTTCTTGTAATGTTAACAACGAATAGATATCATCCATTTAACGTAAAATTCCAAAACTGTGAAGGAGAAGCCTCCTATATAATAATCCGCTATTATCGATTGCTAAATTATTATGCGGAAGGCTTTTCAATATCACAATATTATACAATTATGACATTATAGAACATAGTATAATACTTATATATAAGAACATAGTATAATACTACACAAACAAAAGGTTTATTAATATTTCTAAACAGCAATGCACAATACAGTCCATAGTCGTTTATCGTTCTACCATTTACGCTTTAACACTTTTACTGAAACCAAATCCATGTGCACCTCGATCGTCCAGTTACTGCAAACATTGCTTCCTTCAGAAGCTTTATAGCTCATGATTCTCTAATCTCTAATCTACAACCTGTAGCCTGTTAATTCGCTATTATCAATTGCTAAATTATTATGCAGAAGACTTTTCAATATCACAATATTATACAATTATGACATTATAGAACATAGTATAATACTTGTGCACAAACAAAAGGTTTATCAATATTTCTAAACAGCAATGCACATTATAGTCCATAGTCGTTTATCGTTCTACCATTTACGTTCCAATATTTTTACTGAAACCAAATGCACTTCGATCGTCCAATTACTGCAAACATTGCTTCCTTCAGAAGCTTTATAGCTCATGATTCTCTAATCTCTAATCTACAACCTGTAGCCTGTTAATTCGCTATTATCAATTGCTAAATTATTATGCAGAAGACTTTTCAATATTACAATATTATACAATTATGACATTAAATAATATAGTATAATACTTGTACACAAACAAAAGGTTTATCAATATTTCTAAACAGCAATGCACATTATAGTCCATAGTCGTTTATCGTTCTACCATTTACGTTCCAATATTTTTACTGAAACCAAATGCACTTCGATCGTCCAATTACTGCAAACATTGCTTCCTACAGAAGCTTTATAGTTCATGATTTAATAGAGCGAGCCTAAACCATCATTTGCAATACGAATTTTAGGAGAATGTTTTGGCACCGTTGGAGATTCGCCTCGCTCCGAATTAACTTCTTGAAAAGTGTATGTAAAATGATCGCGAAGCATTTCTTCTCTTATTAGATCTCGAATTTGTATAGACGCGACCTAAATTCCGCCACGAATTCGGACGTTCCTTCGCGAATGAAACAATCGTATCTCGATGAGATCGCGTATCCTCGCCGAGAATCGGAAATTACGCGCACCTCAAACTGTTAGGATCGAATCTACAGTAGGTTTTCAACTATTAAGGCATCTCTCGAGAAATTTCCGCGTTTCTTCCTGGCAGAAGTGCGATACCAGCCAAAGGATCGTTTCAATTTCAGAGTGGATCAGAAATTATAGGGTTGAAGATGAGGTGTTGCGAAAGCGCTGAACACGCTTGCCATGGAGCAAGGAACTGTCGTTAGAAGTTTGCGATTATGGTAATGCAGGGAATCTGGTTTCGCTTGGTTTGGAATATTCGAATATTTGATAAGATGTGTTTTATCGGCGGCTCTCGCGAGAAAGAATTTTTAAGCTTCAAACGTATATTTTTATGACTTACCTGGGATCATTGTGTTTTCTTCGTTACAAGAAAATTTCGGTTTATAGTTAATTAAAACAGAGGAAAATTTTCCTGTGAAACTTTTGAACAAGCAACTCAAAAAGCTCGATAAACTTGGCCTATGAACGAGAATAAAGGTAGTTTATTAATAATTAATAATTAATAAGTACTAATAACTAAAGTAATTTATGCAGCTCATTTCTTTTTGTTAGACGCTCTACTTTTCGTTGATGTTATATTTTAGTCTGGATCTTTTAGTTTAATATTTTATCTTCTCATCTTCAATATCACTTTTAATGTACAATATACAATACACTGTATTTACACTATACAGTGCAATACATTAGAACATATTCCAACGTGAAACTTCTTACAAATAAACCAAACAATCTCATAATACATTGTTCAATCAATTACTTCCAAGTAAACTACTTTATCACAACTCTTACTTTTCTCATTTTTATCTACTTTTATTTACAGCAGCAATTTTTTACTTTTATTCATTGGGTTTACCGAAAATCTTAATTATCATCGCGACGCGGAAGGCGTCGAAATGCGCAAGCATCATCAACGTTCACGAGGTAGTGGCTCGATTACGCGATTGCCCTCGGACGTGATTACGCGGTCTGCGATTAATTAACGACCTCTCCGTGAAACGCGTGCCGGCTATTAAATTATGAGGACGTCGCGCGGATCGTCCAGCCAACCCGAAATTTCTAACTGGAACGTGACGTTGTTCCCTCGACGAGACTAACAGGATGGTTCCCGCGCCCGCAAACCGAAAACAGGACCATAATTCAAGTATCTAGAATATCCTGACGTGGCAGTCTGATCGAACGGATTCGAAAACATCTACATTCGCTGATCCGTGAAAATGTTTGAAAACTTGCTATAGAAAATTTGTATGCCCGTAGTGTACGCGTTACATAGAACAGTTTATGGAAGAAGTACACTTCTTAAGATATTAGAATTGAATACATTAATTCTAGAAATATCAACCTGTCATGCATATCTATGTAAATATGTTAATGTACAAATAATTATAATTAAAATATGATAAAAATAAATGCATACGTATAATGTCTTAATAAAAGTTTATGTATATAATATATAATAATAATATATAAAATAATAATATAATATGTAAAATAATATATAATATACATTAACTTTTATTAGGACATTATACGTATGCATTCTTTTTTATCATATTTTAATTATAATTATTTGTACATTAATATATTTATGTAGATATGCATGACAGGTTGATATTTAATAAATATAATATATAATATATAATGATATAATGTATATAATATACAATAACTATTATTAAGACATTATACGTATGCACTTACTTTATCATATTTTAATTATAATTATTTGTACATTAACATACTTATGTAGATATGCATGGCAGGTTGATATTTCTGGAGTTAATGTACGCAATTCTAATATCTCAAGGAGTGTACTGGAAAATGTACATATGTAATTTCAAATTCATAATCTGTATCGTATCGCTGATGCTTGGCAACTCGAAAATTTCAAATTTGCTTTTACCGAATGGAAGTTCTACTTTGTGTTTCTATTTTTATCGTGTAAAACGTATTATATATGATATAATGTATTTTTATAATTTCGTCAGTTTTGCGTCAAAGGGCAAAATTATTATCTACGCCGCTACTAACCTAATCTTATTTTTATGACAACACTTGCCTCATCTTCGATTGTTTTGTAACGCTACCAGTGGAAGGTAGTTTTGCTTTCGCGAATAATAACATATCTCCTGAGTTATGTCAACCTTGTAACGTCGTTGAAATGATTCACAAAGATTTCCTTGTAAATTTCAAAAAACCGCTCCTTTAAATTTTTCGGATTTTTTTAGTCGTGTCGCTGTTAATGTCAAACAGCGATATATAGACATTCTGTTAAAAATGAAAGGTATCTTCAGATTCGTTAATTTTCGACGGGTGTGAAATATTCTCACTCGTAAGAACATATTTCAAGGATCATTTATCTTCTTCTCATCCCTTCAACACTACAACAAAAGAGTGCCAACTTAGAATGAACATACCAAACCTTTTAAATTCAAAAATAAAGAAAGAAGCAAAGACGAGGGAATAAAATAAAAAAAGACGAGCAAACAAGAAAGAAAAAAAATCACCGAAACAAAAATATATCCTGCTCCTAGTTAAATTCACTTTTCGTTCTTAAATTTCTGCCGCATACGATAACGCAAAAAGTTTGAGATACAGCCCCTAATTAGCCCAAGCTGTTGCAAATGTTCACGCAGGAAATTGCTATGAACTTTCCGTACGACAGAAATTCGTTATTAAAGGATGTTAATTCGTTTTTATCTAGCTTTCAGTTGCAACCTTGTTCTCCGTCTTTTATCTGGTTAATTAACCTTCCCTTATATGTCCAACCCCGACAAACGGATTAAATGTAGAAAATCCAACCAAAAAAGAAAAAAAAAAAGGATGTAACCGCCGACGGCGTTAATTTCGTTGCGTTGAAAACGCTTCTAAGGGAGCCAGCTTTTTTCCGCGTTTATTAACGCTGGATACACAGGATTCTGGCCTGCCTCGAATTTAACTCGCTCGTTTACCCTTTGACCAATTTTGCTTTTTTCAGAAGTATACGATTCATTTGTCTAATTATTTATCGATTAGGTTCTCTTCGTGTTCGTACAGAAGATAATTTGACTATCGTTTTATGAATGTAAACGAAAATCGTGGAAGATATACTCGAACTAAAAAATATTTTGTTTCTTATTCTGTTTATATTTCTTCATATAATAGAAAGATTATAGCATTATTTTATTTCAATGGTATATAGACGCATGATTTATAGAATTTTGCTTCACCGAAAAATGCTTTATTATTTTTATTATTATTCACTTTATTCTTGTTTATATGTAGAAAAGATTATGATATTGTTTTATTTAAATTGTATACAGACGCCCTGTAAAATGCTTTCGCTTCTTTTAGTTTATATTATTTTTACAACCGATTGGATATCATACGAAAATCAAATGTGTAACGATCGACGCAAAAAGTTTGTCTTTTTATATTTATCGCTTGATGGATTTAAAAATCCAAATGTATTCGCCACTAAATCCTCATATGTAATATTCATAGCTATTCGTCAGTATGTCGTGATGTTTGCACGTCTCTACACTTTTACGCAAATCGCAGTCGATGTTTTATGTAAACATCACGATACGAAACAGCAGCGAATTCCTGTTCGATTGCATCAATATAATCGTTGTTAAACGTGAAATATACCATTGAATGGCTATCCTTTCTATCATGAATCACTAAATTTATCTGAAGCCGATAGCTGTGCACTTACTGTTATTTCCCAGGTGTGCCATTCATCATCTGCGTTCTCTCCTAATTCACATATGCAAGATGTTTCGAAATATTAATGCGTTACAGATGAATCTTTATAAAACTTTCAAGGTTTGTTTTTTAATTTAAAAAAAGAATTAAAATAATAGTAACTAAATTGATAACATCTCATGAATTTATTCAATTTATTTCATTTCTACACCTTTACTGTTTTTGCCTACGACATATTATTCCAACTTTTCAACTGTGTAGTATGTACTTTTCTGTAATCTCCGATTAAAATTTCCAATTAATCATCGTCGATTGTTTCTCGGTCTTTTCTACTTATTACTTTTAGTCAATAAATTCTGAATGATTTTACACGTTTACGAAATTGACCATTTTATATGCAACAGCCTATTAGTATTTAAATCTCTCGAGTTTAATCGGCTGATCAAAGCTTACACTCTTAGCGGAAATTATATATTTCGACGTACAAGTGCTTCTGGAAGCTTGATTCGTACTTGTTGGTCGAAATTACGTTCAATTAAAAATTATATTCCTCGCGTTATATACAGTCGAAATTATGCTTTCTGGATTACGCGCGACTACAGTATGTAATGTCCATAATGTTTTGTAGTAGCTGCGATTTTAGCTCCACTCGAACATTAAATTATTCTGGCCTCTACGATGTTGATTATTCATATGAAGTATTGTAATTTTCATTATAATTCAGTAGAATATTTGATGAAAAAATCCTATTAAAAATACTTCCCAACTTTTGAGAAATACACGTAGATAACCTACCTAATTGGATTATTTCATTAACTCCTCTTTAACATGAGAACCCTTTTATATTCATTTAACGACCAATTTCTCTGCGAAATAAAAAAATATATAGAAAGAAGACAAGATCTTCAAAACCACATTTTCATGACACATGAAATTGTCATATCTCTACACATTTATGGCACAAAAATTGACGTTTTCTAAACGTTCCATCGCATTTGGAAGATATTATATATTTAAGGATCAAGTCGACTCGCATAATATACACCAGAAGGATCAACGAATCGATATTTACAACCAGCAGACAAATATTCGACGAAATATCGGTGAATTTGCTTCGAATAATTCGCGTGCATCAGAACGGAAACAGCACGAGTCCCATCGCATTGGCACTTTCGTCTGCTTCAAGTAATGCGCAAAAACACGATGGAAAAAGGAGCAAATAGCGAACAACGTTAAGCGTGTTTATACGTTGGTAGGAAAATGAAACGGATCTCTGTAAGAATTCATTGACTGTGCGGGGTCTCGTTATCGCGTTTTTCTAATATTTTTGTCCGTTTTTACACACAGCCGAACCATTGAATCACCCGCCCATTTTGCTCGCCTTTTCCCTTGCCTCATTTTGTATTCCTTTGTTCCACTGATAGGCTGTGCACACATGGCTGTGGCTAATGAATTTCGTTTTTACGTCACCCGAGTAGAACCTTTAGAATATGTCACTTTTTTTGAATTTTTGTGGCTTGAAAAGAGAATATATTTCTATGATGAAATTGCACCTTCCTCGCATTTATAGCGAGCCACCGAAATATTCGTAACTGTCTCAATTGGCGAATTTGAATGATTGATATTTTCTTACGGTACTTTTTCCTGGAGTTATATTATTATTGATAGGAATCTTGAAACTTGCATTGGAAAGAAGTATTAATCGCTCAAAAGCGACAAATTGAAAGGATACGAGAACCTTTGTAATTCATTGAATTTATTCTAATTTTGCTGAAAGTTTGGAAAATTCGAAGGAAGATTTTTCGAACACATATGACAATAAATTTACCATGATCTTGAATAAAATATTTGCCTTACATTGAGTTATTAGAGCAGCGGTTCTTAGCGTGTGTTTCGCGGACCTCTGGAGTCCAGGAAATGCTCAGTACATATAAGTCATTATTGTATTATTCGAATAAAATTCATTTATAATTTATTTATAATTTCTTCTTTACAAATTTGATGTTTGTTGATGAACAGTTGATGAGTGTTTTAAATATAATTTGCATGTTTGCCACATTACGGATTCAAATTTTGAGTTAAATATTCGTGTTCCGCGACAATAAAAGATTATTTAAAGAAGGTCCGTGATAAACAAAAGGTTATGAACCGCTGTATTAGAGCGATAAAGGTGTCCTTTATACGGCAAATATTTATGGGCGATATTATGTAAAATCTGTTTCATGGGTTTAACATCTACGATTTATTGCTGCAATACATTGATACGTAAGTTGCATTATTCAATAGGTATAATAATTGTCTGTAACGTTAAATACTACCAGCGTAGAAGGTCAATATTTTCATACTTATTAACGATCCAAAATGATTCATGTAAACTATCGTCATATAAATTCATGCACATCAATAAAACAAGCCATAAAATAGCTCTTTCAAAGATTAATCGAATCGTTAGGAAAGACATACATATAATTAAAAATCACTCTCTTTATTACAATATTATATTATGAGTGTGCAAATTATTTCTTGAATTAGATTTTGAACCCAAACAGCGTTCAAAATTATTTCCAAAAACTATTTTCATCTATCTTATCCATTTTCCTTGTTATCAATTTTTTACATTCAGGCTACCAAATAAAAAATAATAAACCACGTTACACAATTATATTTTATACACGTGTTACATCCAACATCTTTCCCAAATGTTAAATTATCAAACAGGCCATCAGCTCGATTTCTATCCTTCAACCCTTGTTCGCACCGTTCGACTGATCCATTCACGAGCCAAGTGCTACACATGCTCACTAGTACTCATCTATTCTACACTCATCCGGGGCGACATATAGCAGCCACTTTCGATCTCCCAATGGTTTTCCAAACAACCCACTCATCAAAGGTTTCCATCCTCGCTTTTAGCCCGTTTCAAACAAATTTTAATCAAATGTCAAAAAGAGGCGAAGTGCTCGTCAAATCGTAATACAAATAAAATTGGCAAAGGCAAAGGCCGAGGAAGAGGAACAAAAGTGAAAAACTGTGGAGGAACAAATGAATCGAGGAAAAAGAAAGAAGAAACGAAATCCGAGACGCGGTAAAGGAAGGGATGATAAAAAAGTCAGAAAGAGAAAAAAGGGAGGAGAAAAGAGGAAATTAAGAGAGGGAGAGAGAGAGAGAGAGAATGAAGGAGAAAAAGAAGGTAGAACGAAGTACACGCGTCGGTATACGCGTCGTTCTGCGAGCAACATATTTTCCAAGCCGATACGCTTTTTCCCTCGCCCTTTTTGAAACGCGCACGCCACCCTGTGCGCCACCCCTCTCTCTGCTCTGCTCTGCTTGCCGCCGGTTTCCCTTTCTCCCGCGGCATCCAACCTCCTCGCTGCCTCTGGAAATAGTCGCCACAAAGCGATTCCCTGTGCTCCGTGTGTTCCGCGCGATTATCAAGCTACCGAGTGCCGCTCGGTTCGTCCTCGCGTCCCGCCGACGCGTTATCGCGACACGTGCTTCCGGTCGATTCGTGGAAAACCACGGACCGTTCGTTTAACAACAGTTTTCCGTATCGAGCAAAGAGAACGGACCTCATCTGCGCGCGCTAATTGCGGATTTATTGCTCCGACAGATAAGCGAGGATCAGGGTTGTTTAAAAGTGAGGGAGAGTGTGGTGTGTTCTGGTGTTGTTGGTTTTAGGGGAGGAAGTTCATTGAGATTGTGCTTTTTTTATTGTTTCGTCGAAGTTGGAGATCAAGGTGGTGGGAAAGTTTGTTTGGAAAACTGTGAGGGGTAGGTAGCATGGAGATTTAAGGTGACGTTCGATCGTGGTAATTAGAGTTGAATGAAGGAAAATGTGTTTACTGGGCTTGTATTTGTGGAATAATTGAACGCATAGGTGGTGGTGAACTTTGAATCTGTGAAAAAATGCTGTATAATATATTGTATTGTTTGAGATAACATGTAGTGTCAAAAAGCGCAGTTCAAGAGAAATGTGTTGATTGGAGCTGTGTTTTTGACTTAGGTGAAAATAAATAATGGGAAAATTTGGTTAAAAATGAAGTGATCTATGATACGCAGTATGAATATTTCAGATAGAGTATAATCGTGGTAGGAAAGAGCCCGATGACTATAGTGCAGTTGATCGGGATTATATTTGCAAAATAATTAGAAATGTAGATTACACAAAAATTTCTTTGACAGAAGAAGAGTTTAACTCTCCATAGTTTTTTTGTTCTCAACATATTATACTATCGATTATAACTTTTCATTCCAAGTAGAGAAATTAACAAATGTAACAGCAACTTTTACGATAAAATACTTTAAATATATGTAGATATAAAAGTACGTAATTGTATGACGTTATCGAGGGTAAAATGGGGTGTGATTGTGTTTTGAGAGATTTTTACAGCTGTGGTTAAATAGAAAGTTAATTAAAGCTGCTTTCATGAAAAAAGCTGAAAGTCGAGATACTCTAAGAGGAAAAATAAATGGTTTGTGTAACGTTGCATAAAATTAATTCTACAGGGAACTGCAATTATGATCGAATTTAATTGCAGTTTGACAAGAATACACCTACATCATTTTTCTATTCTTTTATTCTTTGAATATGAAATTTTGCTAAATTCAGACAATCCCGGGAAATGATAGAAGTTGTATTGTAACTCATATTGAAAATATGAGTCATATCTAAAAGCAATATCCTTGTGTTTCATAAATTATGTTATCGATTGATATCTATAACTCAGTAAGTTCTAAGTATTGTAATCTATTTTCTTCGAGAGTTGTTCATTTTTTTATATAAAAGACAATCTTCTAATTGCTTATTTCTCTCGTATACACACAGATATAACCTTTTTATTATTATCGAAATTGTTTAAGTGGTTCAATAGGTTAGAAAGAAAAAGTTACACTACAGTTTCTACTACAGTAGCTTTACAATTAATTATTTCTGAAAGGTGGTTGTTCTATTTCTACACAGGAAAAGTAGATATTAGTGGGCGATATAAAAATCATTAACACTATCTTTCGACCATATGTGGGTCACGCCAGTCTTCAGAAATTTATGATTCTCACGTAGTTCATAGAGCTTTGTCACTCTTTACAGTTCAGAGTCAACAATTCAAAATATCTTTAACACGTAACATTTTCATACTCAAAAAATACGCAACTTGAATATAACAAAAAGAATCTTTGTTAATTCTAATTTATCAATCTTATCAATCCCGAAGAGAGTGTTCGTACACACCCCCCACATTTTCTAAAACGACGTTTCTTCTATATTAATTTTTGTTTTTAAAAGGGAGATACTTTGGTAAATCATTTTATTATTAAAATTCTAAAAACGCTAAAACGTGACTTTTTCTGATTGCCAGCATCCAATTCGCTAGCATCCATCGTCGATCCACTGTTCGTCTTCGATCACCAGAAACGATGCAATATCCCTCTGCAGCCATTCGTGACGCGTCGTTTTAATTACCACGTCGCGTTCGATCATTCTTCGCGAACATAAACCATCCTGCACCACGATCATGCCAATATGCTAGCCACATGCTTGAAACTAACCACCTACGTGTATACTAAACTGGGTGCTTCGAAACTTTGTAACGAGCCTTACAAGCAATAGCCTATGATTTATCGCGCGATCGACCTCACAGGAGATTGACAAAAAATCGCGATCTGAAATTCCAAGTTGCAAGTTCTTGCGCATCTAACATGAGCTTAAGGATCCACACGATCATCCTGCCGTGACAAAATGATGATTTATAACCGTGGTAACCGAGCATGCGTGCAAACCAAGTCTAGAATCGTCGTCGTTTCCTCGAATTCGCGATAGACACCGGCGAGTAATCGCGATTTGTTAACGCACCGGTCAGCACCACGTGCGCTGATAGAATTCTGATCGACAGCGGGACGACGATAGAGAAATCGTTTCTGCATCGGCTCGTCATTGGTTCCGAGTTCTATAGATACAATGGCAAGGAAATAAGAGAAAGCGGAAGAAAATTACGCGAGAAGATAATTGTGCCAAGTGAAAGAATTTGTTATAATACAATAAATAACTGAACAAATAGTAGCTAACAAATTAATTAGTGTAATTAAAAATATAGGTATAGAGTTACCACGAAGAGATCAGAAGAGGAAGTCAGATATAAAGGGAGAGTTCCAAAAATTGAACTGAATATAATTCTGTAAAAGCTAACGACCGATCAAATCTTTCGGAATATTAAAAAATAAATTTTAAAATAACGTTTTTCTATTAGTCTGAACGTAACATTCTATTAATTAATAATGATAAAGAATTCGGTTCTGAAGGAATTACATTCACTTCAATTTTGTGCGATGCGTGATGACCCCAATCATTGTTGATAATGTAGGTTACGTACATATATCTTTAACGAGCATATAAGAATCGTCGGTGGAAAGTGTCGGACTGTCTTTCCTGTCTCGCGACCCTTCGTCGAACGGGACAAAGCGAACACTAATGTGGCGTAAATGGAATCAAAACGGTTTCCACCCCTAAGCAACTACACCGAAGGGTGTTTGCGTCATTAATGTCAAGCCCCGACCGCTACGTGCAGAGGCGTTGCTCGATATTATACGATTTATAATTAATAGACAACCTGCATCTCTTGTTACGTAATAACTCCTGCCCGGTTCGTCTCATCGAGTTAAGCGTTTTAAATGTATAGAGTCGTGAAATTTTAATGCTCATGGAAATAAATATATTCGATTTAATGACTGGTGCCTGTTCGTTTAATCGTTTTAGCGCAATAGTAGAGCTCAGTTAGGAAGTGTATATTGGGAAACTATTTCCCGATATTTTATTAGCAAACTATTGTAACTAATGGCATTTTTGAAACTACTATGTTGTTGTTCTTTGTGAAATATAATTTATGAAATGAAAATTAAATTCTCAAGAATATTCTCTGAATGGAAATTTAATATATTCCCAATAATTTGATATATTTCCAATAATTTAAATAATCGTTGCACTGACAAAATGATTAAAATGAGGACTGAAATTTAGAATATAAAAGTGCTAGAAACAGCACATAATAATAACTAAACGAACTCTTTTTTGCAATAAATATTAAATAATATATCTATAAATATAGGCTATATAATTACGCATTAGAATATAAAATTAGATATTATTAAGATCAGAATAAATATTAATATATATATTAACATACATTATACTATGACTACCAACATTTCTATTATAACAGGTATAAGATATTATCAAAAATTAGATCGAGCTTATTATTCACTAATTAATCTTTCTTTTATAATGAAGCTATTGAAGAATCGCCCTGATCAGCTTCATAAATTCAAAAGTTGGAAAAAATGATTTAAAAATTTTGTTACAGAAATTTTTTAAAACCTTGGAATTTTCTCTTATATATATATATATATGAATTAATTAATTGATTATTTCTTATGTCAGTACTTTATATTTATATTTTAACATACATATATATATGTATATAACATACTGTAAATATTTTCTACTTTTTATTTTAAGATCTCTCTTGCGATATTTCTATTTCGTCTTTTGTACTGGAAGTTCGGTTATTTCAACACAATATTATTTTTACGTTTTACTCAGAGTCTAGCTTGATTTTCTCTAATTCGATCTAAAC
This sequence comes from Bombus pyrosoma, assembly GCF_014825855.1. Taxonomy (NCBI): domain Eukaryota; kingdom Metazoa; phylum Arthropoda; class Insecta; order Hymenoptera; family Apidae; genus Bombus; species Bombus pyrosoma. The sequence goes on from NC_057772.1 coordinate 11,119,720, forward strand.
GTTCATGACTTTTTCTCCAAAGCACTGTGCACACGGTGTACAATAGAAGATTCGTAGAATATACTTTTCACAAGCAAAAAGGGTTCGGAGCAAAATCTCTTTTCAGCTGGTTACCGTTATCGTATATACGTGACTTTTACCTCTGACAGAGACAAAAAGTATAGTAAGGGACCGTAAACGAAGTCAAAATGAAATCTACCCCTCGGTGTTTTCCACTTTTTGTCTTTCGAGAGATCGTTCGCTCCGTTAATTACAGTCCTTTGTACCTCATCGCCTCGTTTGTACGAGTACGAAAGTTTGCTCCTGCGCCTAGTTACGGTTCAACAAATCCTTGTTTCTATCTCTACGGCTATACCTTTATGGCAATAGTTAACAATCAATATTCTGAACCATAACGCGAATTTTTCAAATAAAAACGCACTTCCGTGCAACAGAATTTTATCCACTAAAATTTTTATTACTTGACGCGTCGCCCGCTGAAATAGAAAATTTAATCCTACTATACCGGTATACATAGCAGCAGAGAAATATATAATATATATGTACATCTTGTTTACCATGAAACCATAAGTTAATCCTATAATTATAATATTTTAAAAATATCGAATAATCATATTTATTTTTTTATCGTAAAAAATTCCACTATGAATATAATATTTCACCATTTTTTAACACAGCCTTAATCGCCCTCAACCTGATCTAACCATAATAAGAATTCAGAAAAAAGAAGGTCAACTACATAATCGCACTCACAATTAATGACAAGTCATTCATATTTATAATCACAATAATAACATGCATGAGGTAGTTTACTCGTAGACATAATCGTAATTCACAACAGTTCGTTCATAACCATAATCATAATCATAATCATAATCATAATCATAATCACAAATCGTCCAACTTTATAACAACAGACGCATTCTTCATACTACATTATTATGGAAATTCTAGTACAGTAACATTTTAAGATTACGAATAAACGAATACGTTTCTTTTCATATTCGTCGCGAAAAGACTTGTGGAAACTAGCAATCAGATCGCACGCTTTGAAATTCATGCGATATCTACCCCTATGTGGTGGAAGGGTGGTTGCGTCGTTAATTTTTGCCGCGATTCCCCTCTACACAGTTACACATACGCAATATGGAGAACAGCGGCGCAATATGGAGAAGGAAGTTGCTATCAGAGCTCGCGATAGTGATCCAACGATAAAGAGCAAGCCGACTCGAATTTATTGAAGCGAACCGCGCACCGATAAACCTGTTTATCTGGAGAGAAGAGAAAAAGCTGGGATACTAATCACCACTGGAAACTGAAGCTCCGATTTGATCACTCGGTTGAGTAATATCGCGCGATTTTCAGCTTTTGAAATTCACCTTTCATTTTGAGCGATGTTTGTAAATGGTGGCATTATTTAGAGGGTGGTTGGATGATTAATGATAATGGTACGGTCATCAATATAGGATAGTTTCTTTTTTTTTTTTTTTTGCAAAGGTGTACGAGCACGCATGTATGTAATAAAAAGGAGAAATGTTGCAAAAAATAGATATATGATATAGAGTGACGGACAGGAGAAAATTTATAAACTAAAAAGTATAGGAAGAGGCTATAATTTTACAAGATGAATTTATATCTAACAAAGGCAACGGATAAATAAGTATAATACTTCTGGGAAGAAGAGGTAACAGTTATTAATATTGTAAAAGGTGTTCAGTACAAAATTTACTAGGATTCATAGTGTATCAATTTAAAATGTAGTAGAAATTAAATGTAATTCTAAATGTAGGAAAATTTATAGAGAAGAAAATAGCGAAACTTTTTATTGTGATCAGATTTAGAAGAAAATGTTAAGAAGGAAGGGATAGGACAATTTGTTGAGTCGTTATCGACAGATCTTTTAAATATTAAATTACAAAATTTCCATACGTTGATAATCTCTAAAATTGTTTATTCCCACTAAATTCTATCGAAATCTATCAGAAAATTTCAAAAGCACATGTTAAGAAACAGAATGTAAATTGTGAAATTTTCAAATCATGATGATATTGCCAGTTACTCGTTCAATTTTATGAGATTCAAGGTTTATATTAATATTCAAATTCCATTAGATCGAATGTGACTCGATGATTGGAAAGCTTATTAATATTAAAATTCTACGATACAGAGGCTCATCGATCGAAAATCGCAAATTCCCGGTACAGATTTACGAATAAAGAAAATTCCTCTTCCGTAGGACTCGTATCAGACTGGAATTAAATTCCTATCAGAGAATTCGCAGAAATTCGCAAGTGCAATGCTAAACAGGAAATCAATAGCATCAGGTGAAACTAGCTCGATTCGGTCGAAATGAAACCATTATTGTTGAATCGCGAATCTCTTTGTCAAGACCTGACTAACGCGGTTAACGTCGCTGAGAGTTATACTCTAATCCATCAACCCTTTAATTGCAGCTTCTCTTATTTCCTTCCTCTTGACCCAACAGTATCTATATAATGGCATCATGTTACTATTATAGTATGGTACCATTAACAGTATCCATATATGTATATCAAATTAATTATATAATTGCATTTTTATAAATCTTAGTAAATAAATGATTAATATTAACAAAGCATAAAAATATCGAGACATTATATTTTATTTTCGCTATATGATTTTTTGGAAAAATATTAATAGCTTCACGATGAAAATTGAATGTGATGAATAATTAATTCACGTTGCTTACTGGTTCTTTGCTACTTGTTCTACAGTTTTCTAGATGTGTACACTCTTATTTATAGATGATAGAACATTTTATTAAATTATTCAAATCATTAATAATTGCTATTTCATTTGAAATGTTAAACTCTAAAGAAAATTCTTTTGTTAAATATTGCGGTAATCACCTTATTAATTATACATGATTGAATTACACTTTTACCTTATCTCTGCCTATATATATTCATTGCGTAACACATCGGTTTTAATAAACTTCAACATTTGTATCATTAACTCACCTGTTTTATTTATTCTTGTTTATTAATTATTCTAATTTCATTTCTACTTTTTTTAAACTGTAAATGAGGAAACTATTGATACATAATCGTTAATTCAGTATTTTTTTTTCATAAATCTTGCAAACAGTTTCCGCCAAATTGTATTACACATTTTGAATCATTATTTCGCACGAATATAAAATTGTGATCAATCAATTGTCACACGTTTCGATAAAATTTCTCAGGCAAACACAGAGGAAACGGGGAAATATTAAATCCATGTTCTTCTATCGTAAAAATGGAACCATCGACGGCGAGTTATTTTATTATTCCCTTCCATTGCCTTTATTTTAGCAAGTTCGAGTGAAAAAGCGTAAAAATGGATGATATTTTATATCGTCCAACTTCGTAGCATACTGTCGTCACCGTTGAAGTTTCCTTTCCGATGCATGAATAAAAAAGCAGCTGCAGACGAATATTTCTACGACATTTAATTCTACGGTTGATATTGGAGTGCTTTTTAAACGCGTACCAAAAAATTCAAAAGTTGAAGGTAGAATCAAGATCAAGCAAGATATTGTACGAATGTAGCTTGCTCAAATATTATTTGTTAAATTTCAGCAAAGTGAAAGAACAGGATAAGATAAATATTACATTTTAATTAAATGTGATTTCGATTTTGCATTAGTAAAACCCAATACAATTAACTAACGTGAAAGGAAAACAAGATGAACAACAAACAGGATGCATTTCCTTTAACAAATTATTAACTTAACCAATAAAACCTGTGTAAAATTGAATAACAAATTGAAAAAACACAGAACAGAGGCAATAGATATTTTGTTTTAATCTGCTTCTAAAATCTTCTTACAATTATGCAAAATATGACTCCAACAAATTTCATAAACAAGTGTATATTTTTATAAATGCATCCAACATAACAGCAATAACATAACAGCCAAAGAAATCAAGTTTACTCAACTTAGACTAACGGAATACTTTTCTCATCCTCTCACCCTTTCATCCTCTGACATCTCCAGAAGTATCTAACAATAAGAGTCACCCGGTACATTTACGGACCTTAACGGTGTCCCGAAGGAAAAACGTTGAAAACGTAGCTATCCTTGCGATAATTTAGAATCCAGTCGACATCTACGGGCGCGAGATGAAAAACGTTACGCGATTCAACCTGAACGACGATAACAACGACGCTCGCTCGGACTCGAATAGTTCAGCTTCAACGATGATACGGCCGTGCAACGTGTAATTGGTCGTAAAAGCAGCCAGTAACCTTCTTCTCGAGGATGATGTTCGCCGTGGTCGCCTTGTTTAGGTGAATTCGCGGGAAAACAACCAAAGAGAGGATGAATTATCGTTCGACTTCCGATAATATCGTACCGAGATAGGGCGTTTTGCGCCGAACTTTTGCACGTCTTTCATTTCACTGTTCGCTTCCGCAGTGAAACCGTTCAATTTTCTAATTAGTCGAATACCATGGCGATGGTTTCATTTTCAATGTGTAGGAAAAATTGAACAATACGCCGATTCGCAATTGGAAACTGCAATTCGACGCGGGTTAATTCGATCCATATACGTATTTCGTTACTACGATCTGCAAGCCGATTTGATGCGAAATGTGAATCATTTCACAGATATTTCTCGAGTTTCTGAAAGTTAGAAATGAGGTTAGAGGATTCGTGAAAAAGTTAAACTGTTAACGACTACAGGAAAGTTACAAATAGAGAAGAATACCTTTATGATTTTATATGGACTTTTGGGGAAATTTATATTTTTGTGTACACAAACAGGGCAATACAACTTAAACAGACGTTCGTTTTATCACTCAAAAATAATAACTAGTATATTAATATAACTACTTTGAATATTTCGTACAGGTACATACCTTCACACGCTATACGCATTCTTTGCATTTTTGCATCTTTCGATTTCACATAAGTGTATGACAATCGGCACTCTATTCGTCTCGATAATTAATACAATAATTAAGAGACAAAAGTAACAATTTCGTAATTTAATTTCATGGCCACGCATTTCCTAGAAAATATTCAACACTATTGTGAGTCGCACAACAATAATTTGCAACGATATGCAACAGAGTAATAACAAATAGATTATTAACGACAACACGTATCGTATAATTTCTTGCTAAAGAAATTTGAGCTTCAAATTCAATTAATAACGCATTATGAAGGCAATTTATTCTTTCTAGGCTTTTCTTTCATATCGTGTAATTCATAATGATCAACTCGAAAGAGCATTAACGTCAAAGGTACAAAATAAAAATCGCCATTAGGCGAGCCGCATGATTTGTTATTTCGAGGTGCCAACGACGATGGTCGAATTGCTAAACAAATTATTGCAGTCGACTTACGCAATTAGACAAACGGCCACGAGCTTTTATTCTTCTTACACGTGCGCCGTGTTTGAACAAGTGTCGCGCTTCGATGATATGGCCATTTATGTGACAAACACCGGCGATCCCTGAGCGTCGTAAAAAAGAGAGTCAAAGGGTCCCTTGGGTTCCATTTTCGGTCTGCATGTCGGTCTCATTGCTAAACCGTAATTACATGCGTGTAATAAAGAGAACATAAACCCTCGTGATCGACATTCGAAGAGTAAGTTTTTAGATCTGACTCAAACAATTTGCTTGGCAAATAATCTTTGAAAAAGACTCTTAAAAATATATTAGAAATTTGAACGAAAAATTGAAGATGTTTTATGTACATTGTGCGGTTCTTATGAGAGACCATCGTAAACTGATATTGAAAGAAATTATCGTTTTTCCTTCTGCGTTTAATAAACGTTACTGCCTTTTAAAAGTCTTTATATTTTAATCGATGATTGGATCATTAATAATTTTCGAGTTTGAACTTTGAATATTATTTATAATTACGTTATTCTTTGTAAATTAATAAACTAACAGGAAACTGTGAAAAATGATGAAATATTATTTTTTCATTAAAAATTTGAAGTAGAAAGTGCAAGGGAATGTTTTTGGATGAGGTACGAGGTATGATATTTAGGTTAAGAATTTAATAGCAATGATTGCAGGACAAAGATCGATCGAAGATTCTCGTGTTGCATTGCCATCAATCTAAAAGCAATTTATCTAAAATGTTCCTATGTTCCTATAGAGTTTTAATTTATCCTTCTTCGCTCTCTCGAGTTATTCATTTTTAAACTTCAACTCTTAATCTAATAAGAAGTAATTTAATAATAAATTCTTAATCAATTTACGTTTGGACTTCACAAAGATGGAAGAGAATACATATAATACGAATATACAGCAATATACACAATTTATATGCCAATGATAAGTACATGTTACGACTTATTTTAATTGATAATTAGATTATTGAATGTCTAATTCAAACTCTGAATATTGTTCTCTACTAACGTTGTTCGCAAATAACATTAACAAATATTTTTCCTATGAATCGCCATAAATGGTCGAAAATCCATAAATTTCGAGCCTCGACTAGCGCAATTGCATTTCAGCGCAATTTCTTCGTAACGATCTCAGGTAACGGGTAGCCAATTACTTTCCACGTTTCTCGTGAATTACCCAATACGTGAATTACCGGCGATTTTCTCTTTCCACGGCGTGTTGCTAGCATCGTGAAGTCGTGGCTTCGTTATCGTGAAGCCGACTTTGTTGCGCAATTAGATGCACGACCTATTGTGCGTGGAAGTACGCGATATCCGTGATTCAATGTGTGTCTGCTTTAGGAAATCGCGGCAGATTGTTTTCGGTACCTTACCTTCAATCCACGTGAAGTTTAACGAAGGTAAATTTATTGTGACTTAACGTGAGCTTGCTTGAGATTCAACCCGAGTTTACATTTCACTCTGTTAGTATTTACATTACATAGAATCTAATATAACTTTTGAATACATTTGAAACTCAGTGTAGACGTCATTCAAAGGTAAAACTACTACTTAGCATTATTCTAACACTATTTTAAGAAATATTTAATCCAGGAATTATTTCAAGATAATTACCTCGTAAATTTAAAATAATTCATATATTTTGCGTCATTTTGCTCTTTCTGCGCCAATAACTTCTTCCCATGTGCTTTGATTTGAAGGTAATTTTTTAATACAATTCTTGGTTTCTACTGATTTGAAAAGTTTTGATAAATTTATAGACCACGAAAGATCATCAAGAAACATGTACACACGCATGTAGGAAATATCTGTGTAGCTGTGTAGATTCCATTTTATAAAACACGTTCAAACCTTTTTAATCTAACGTAGTTAATCTTAGAACGTTTACGTGGTATTCTAAATGTATCTACAACTCAGCGTACTTAAACACGCCAAAGATTTCAACCATAAATTTCTACGTAGCTTAACATCAAGTTAATCCCGACTCACTGCGAAGCTACCCCTAAGCTAGTGATCGATTCGTGCGGCGGAAGCTTTCGTTAATTGACAGTTGCCGATCGACGGTTTTAAACGTTGGATCTCGTCAGTCTTAAACGAGTTTTCCTATTCTGCTCGTTCGCGGCCAACGACTTCGCTTCCTTTCTCACGGTTCGCCGCCGCTCAAATCGCTGAAATAATCGCCGACACTTTTTCAAATTAGAACTATACGCCTTTAAATGGAAAGCGATTTATTAATCAAATTATAAACCACAGTCAATTTCATTCCTCATCACATTTTATCCTTTACATCATTTCTACTATAAGAGCTAAACAAGAGTTCTTTGCTATCGTTAACAGAGTTAAAATCCTTTATTAGGACAATGAATACTGTTTCGAATGTGTATCAATGGTTCGAAGTTGCACGTGTCTAAAATTCCAATTATTCAAAACATTTGCATCGATTATGCGATGTTGTTCGAATAGTTATCCAGCGACAGTTTTATAATTGAGTTACTAACTTCGAATTAATGGTTTAATATAAAATATTTCTTTTTTATGAAGAATTTTAATAGAAACGTAAAGAGAATTTTCAGAATTCTGCACGATTATTCCACATAAAATTACTACATGTTGCAATGTAGGTTTCGAAACTGTTTTAAGAACCACGTTACTCATACAATGATTTAATAAAAACAACATAAAAATCCCGAGCAATTGCTTAGGAAACTATGAATTTACTACACGCTTTTTTTCCAATCTCTTCAATGCTATAGATTCGCATAAATTCTTCTCATAATTCGTCCTTTCTGATGTTCAGAAATAATGAATTTATCCACTTTTGGCTTTCGCTCGGTATAATAAAACGTAACTCGAACTCTCCGCCATTAATTCGATCACCCCACCTCTTCAAAATCCTAAAAATAAGATTGCCTAGCTGATCACCCTTCAACATTCGCGTTACAAAAAAACGAGAAACACCCTATTGAACGGTCGACTGAACAAGATTTACAAGACCGATCGAGCTGGATGAAAAAACGAATCCGTCAATGACCTGTCGATAATTCAATCCACCTCTCGTTCAGGCCTTCGTTATACATTCTATTAAACTACAACTGAGCCGATAACTGTAAATCAGTTAGAAAGAACAATTCGCAGAAATAACGTTTGCCCTGGCTCGATGCGTGTAATGTATTCCATAAATTAGCGGCGGAGCAAAGTTTCGATTAGGAATTGCTTCTATCGAGCCACGTGTTTTCGTGTTCCTACGTCAGTAGAACAACGGTTCAACAAGCTACTTATGGATCTCTGACTGTTCGTTTCACGTCGAATTAGCATAATGTAACGGAATCCCTGAATATTCATCGAGCAACGACTTGCCTGGATTTCGCGACACGATACGCTACATGAAACTCGGATCGTGTCTTTCCAACGCTATTTTATTCTACTTTTCGTTGGTGCACGATGATTTAAGTACATAAATGTTCGTAGCAAGGTTTGTATCATTCGAGTTACCTAAGCTTCAACATTTTAAAATGCAATCTTGAATATCGTACAGAACGATTGAATTGAACGATTGATAAAAGGATGAGAGAATATCGTGTACTTGAGATGCGACAAGAGAAAATATCAAACAGCGATCGAAGAAAGTAACGATTAGATCTTTCTCCTTGCGTTAATCACCTGCCAGTTCTACTGTTACAAAATAAATCAATTCATAAAACAGAGAAACTAATTGAAAATCGAAGACTCCGACGAGAAGACGTCTTAAAATTTCAACTAAAGTGTACACTATATCAAAATATTATTTGTTTCAACAATTATACTTTTGGTTGAACCTAACGGCTTCTGCTCGTGTTTATCTACTTTGTATTAAAATATTTCTGCTTAATTATAAATTAGTATTAAAATCAACAAAAATGAAGATATATTGCAACTAAATAAAAGCCCAATCAAGCAAGAAACTGTCGCATGTAAGTATCTATTCGTTCGAGTGAATGCAAAACCGACACCAAGTATTCGCGATAACAACGTTCCGTTCGCCTCGCGAGCGATTTACATTCGCGCGATCTCGCGATTAAAACGGGGAATTCGTGGAATTTAATCGGTCGATATTCACCAGCAAATGGTCGCGTTATCGTTGAAAATATGCAGCTACGAGTCGCTACTGTTTCACGGACGAAGATAATCTCGCGAAGTAAAGAATATAAAACGAGTGAGGAAACGAGCGCAGAGATCGAGGAATCGCAAAAAAAGTATCCAACCAGTCCTCGTGAACCGACTCCAAATGTGGCCTTACGATCGAGCCGACCTAATGGACGTATTAATAATGATTTATGGCGACGATTATGTCGCTCCAGTCGCCCATTGAATATCCCGCCGGGATTTCTAGTGACTTAATTGGGAGACACGTTTTTCGAATGAAGTCCAGTATTTCGGTTTCTCTACCTCTTCCTTGAAGATTTCTTAAGATTTTCGTGCAAGGTGCTAGATTATTATATTGTGGTCGTTTATTAATAAATTTGCTCTTCTTTAGCGCATGTTTGACTGATCGAAATAAATAAAAATATGTAATATAAAGTACAACATACAATATGTAAAAATATGTAATATAGTGGCGTGCAAAAGTTTCCTGCCAAATGTATCTTTTACTTTATTTTTCAAAAGCAGTATTTAAGAGAATTTTAAGTAATATTGTACAATTATATAAGAATTCTTGTGTGTTATACTGTTTTTGTTTACCATATTCTTTAGCCCAGTATTATTTAAAATTCTTTTAAACATTAGTTTTCAAATATAAAGTTAAATATTCATCGTAAAACCGGAAAATTTTACGCGTCACTATAACAATGTTTTCCAATTATATCTATACTTTGTGGACATGTATTTCCATTGGATAATTATATTATTACGTAATTGTAGTTATATTTATATGATTATATTACTGAATTTTTAGAGATTCAAAATGTACGATGGCAATAAGAAAAATGACTCTTCCATATATACCGAGTTAAAGCGCGATTTTAATTGCTTTGCTAATGCTCGATAAAGTGCAATTTTGAGAAGATCGAAAAGGTTCATGAATTATGCAAGTTTTCAAGACGAAATTTCAGTCGAATGGATTATTTTTATGTGAATATTCATGGTAGAGTTTCATTTTAAATGTGCATATTTATCTGAATATCGAGGTGAAAGGGTTTCCATGTTCGAAATTAATTCGTTGTTTGTTTTTATGTTCAAAGAGGGAAAAATAGGAGATATGCTGTGATCCGATCATAAGTTGAGTTTTAGTACGATCCGATAGTTCTCATTATTTAAACATGCTCGATCGATGTATTACGAGCGAAATTCATGATCATGCATGAAATCAACTTTAGTCGAAACATATTTCGAGTATTAAATTAACAACATAATGTGTAGAAATTTTGTCATACGTAAAATCCAGTTTTAAAAAGTATCGACCATCATCTATCTAGGAATTTTCATAAAAAATAAATGAAAAGAAAATTTTCATTCAAATGTCTATTCAGGGTTATACAGAATTATAGAAATGTAATGTAAAAATTACATCTCATTTTTCCTTTGTATTCGTTTTATTAAGGATAATAATAAATAGCATTGTTTGTCAGATAGATAATTATGTATGCAAAATAATGTAATAATTAAGTATTTCTATAAATCTGCTAATGTTGAACACACATTATACGACATGGTAGATGTTATACCTGTATCTGTTACGGCAACGTTGTGCGTGTAGGTGTTGAATTGTAAAATCATCAATTCTCTCTCCCAAACGGCACAGGTCAAGTGAGCTCTCTAAAAAGGAATCAAATGACAAACTTTCCATCTAGGAATACCCGACATTTCCACAAATTCCAAACAAGGATTTTCGACTACTTTGTATATTGTGAATACATTCTCTTGCATTTGAACGAAAAATCCAACTGTTCATTTGCTACTGTATGCGAGCAGAGCGATGTCGACGATATTTCATTGGAATGGGCAAAACGGGCCGGTTCGCCTCCCATTTCACGTGGAAACAAACACGCGAATCGGTCAGCTTTCCACTTTTGTACAACGAGAAAGATTTCAAAAGTGAAAAAAACAAAATGCACTGCCGAGAAACGCTACGTTTCTAGTTGCTAAAAAAAATTACAGTGATATAAATCTACAACCCAATTAATTTTCACCAACCAATTCTAGGAGCATAAAAGCCACAGATCAACAAAAGTGGCCTTGTATTTTTCTCGCATGTAAACTCTTATTCGTGAAATTTCACTCGCCATTTTGACGGAACAGAAATACGAACGTTGGTCTGTCCGTGACAATTCCATTCATTGATCGAACGACAGCGACATAAACATTTCGTAAGAATGTAATTTGTATCCTCTTGAAACCCGTGACTGTTCGTTAAAAAGCAGGATCGTTTTTAATTGTATTTAACACGATTGAACAAGCGATCCTTTGTCTTAACAATCCTCGTTTCTATCTTGTTCCAATAGTATGAATCCAACGCAAATTCTCTTACGTAGATCAACGTCAATTGCTAAAAGAATGTTAATATCCTTTGTCACAAAGCAGATAATCCTATCACATCGAATGTTACTCGTTTTAAAATGTTTACAGCCGTGGAATATAACCTGCCCCGTTTGAAATATCGCCGACGTGTCCTCTCTCTGTAAACGCGTCGTTGCTTTCGCATTTCCCGATTTCCTCTTTAATAACGTTCCGGTAATACATCAGCCGTGAAAATTTCCCATCAAATTCAACGTTTAATACAGGCGGATGTAACCTACCATACCCCGGTGCTCAAAGAAAATTTATAATAATTATTTCGCGCTCCAAATGGCATTTTCCTTCATTGAAAATCCTTTTCTACTGGAAATATCGTTTACTGCGATTAATTCTCTAATTTTCCAATTCCCATACGTACTCATAGTTGCCATTTATTTATTCCATAACTTCTAATAATTTATTCTATAAATAAGAAAATATATCCGCATATAGTCTATAGATTTTGATGGATTTTAATGACCATGGTTGCGATCCGCAATCTTCAAGTATGTACGATAAAGAAACTTTTGTTATCAGCGTAGTTTGTTGAAATTTAATCGACAGGTGTACACTGATATTATTATTTTGGCAAAATGTAGATAGTTGAGAAATAACGAGGAAAAATATTATTTAGAGAGAGATTTACGTACGAAAGATATTTATATTTTCGAGGTATATTAATGGCTAACATCGATCACGAAATGCAATTTCATCGGTACCGAAACGCTGATGGATCGGTTGATAAATTGATAAAAATAACGCGTTGAAAACTAATCTCGGAGTTACTATAACGCGTAGATTATTGCGTTTTCGAATTTGTTGGTGATCAGTATTTCTGCGTGTGATTCAAATCACCGAGGCAAAGTTCGTTATATCAAAAGCGTGAAATTCTGTCGCGTTTAATTATGAATTTGCTTGACTTTTGATGAAATATCTTTCCGATTCTAATAACGACGATCACTGAAGTCTTAGGTATAGTTCGGAATTCTTATTAGCACAATACATTTTTAAATAATAATCTTCAATCTCTTTAGCTTCAAACGGCCTTAAAAAATCTCAGACGTGAACGTTAAGGTAACGCGAAAGTAATGATAACTATTAAAGCAAACTGTTCGTACAGAAGGATTAATTGTCCGTAATTTCTCGTCGTACGCTTTCTCCTGCATAAGAAGCTTTGGTTAATTATATACGGAAGACGTAAAAAAAGGAGAGCTACATAATTGAACGATGCGTCAGTATTCGGTGGCGATACGCGACTGGGCCAGTAGAAATTTAATCAAACGCTGTTCCCAATATCAATACGCAATGAAAAAAAAAGCGTAATAAAAAATGACGGAAATCAGTGGAAGCGGAAGCCGTGTTTACTTCGATTAATTTCACTGCTTTTTTTTAATTCGATGGAATACGCGCAGCTTCGACGGAAATGAAAACTTTGCTCCGCTATGAGTATCAATGTAAAAGTAATCGAAATAAAATACTAATTACTTTCCCAGCGGATCGTTATCAATCATTTGTAATAGATACTTCGAACGATGAAAAATTGCTGCTGTTTTTAATTTCTTTCGTTTTGTTCGTGCGGTTTTTTCAATTAAATAACGATCTATGTTTTTATTAATCGCTTTATTAAACTTTATTAGACTATGTTTAATTAATTAATGAAAGTGCTTAGTGCTTCAAGTATTCAAGAAGTGTCAAATAAACAGCTCAGTTAGTGTTCTAATATAACGGACGATGTTTATTTAATGTGCAATTAAAATTGTTCCAACGATGATATATTGATTATTCTTTCGATTTCTTTCATTTTACACTCGTGGTTTATTTAACTAAATAAGCATTTGTATTTCTATTATTTAACTTTAGTGTATTTGCTATTTGTATTTTGTAAATTTAGCTTTCAAAAATAGAGCGCCCCAAGTTGTTTAAATGATCAATCAAAATTATTATAATAACGATTTATCGCGTTATTACATGTGTTATAATGTTGTAACATTATAATATAATATAATATAATTGCGCTATTATCTTATGTAGTGTATACTAATTGCGTCGCGCCGTAAGCCTCAAAGTCGTAAGAGAGGAATTTTCCTTTGTGAGAGCCTCGCAGTGCCATCTGATAGTGCTTGAAGTAACTAGTCGACTTATTCTCTGCTCTCTATATATGTATGCTGTTGTTACTAAATATAATTCAAATATGATATAGTTAATATATCAAATACGTGAAATTGATATGAAAATATATAATAAACAAATGTTACAATATTTTATTGATATTTAAAGAAAAGAAGAAGCACTTTTGTGGACATTATGTTAGCGAAGTGGCTATCGTCTCAAACGTTGAAGTTACTTCAACGCTATGATAGTGAGTTCGAATCCCGTTAACATCAATGAAGTTTTTTATGGTAAACAAAATTTGTATTATGTTAACAAAGTTGAAGAAGTTGGTTTGTTGTTCACGCAGTGATGATATCCAACAGTTTACTTTATCGAGTTTTGTTCGATCGAACCTCGGAATTTCTGGGGATCTCGAGCAGGGCAATGAGTTTGTAAACGAAGTCATAGTTACTCTGAGTGTGAACTTTCTTTTTCAATATTTTCATAAAATCTTTATCGAATCCAACATCGACCTGCATTTGGCTTTTCGTCCTATTCCCCACTTCCATTAGCAAATATTATTTACGATATCAAACACTTAAGTTGATGGAAATGAGCTATTGGTTATGAAAAATAGCCAAATCATGAAATTGTCATTGATCACGAACCAGTTGGCATAAAATATCATGTGTATGTTGAGCCGCTAAACATTAATTTTATGAAATCCTATTAACAAAACGTAAATTTCATATTATGTTACTTTACATAATATTGCCAATGGAAAGAAATTGTTAGAATCTGAAACTTCTGCGAATTCTTCTTGGATGTAATTTTACAAAATTACTAATTAATAATCACGAACAAACAAATTAGAACACGCGTTAAATTTGACATTATTTCTTCCCGATCATTTTTTTCACCATACTGACGATGTTTCGTACCATGTACAATGCCTGTTTATGCAATATTTCACTTGTTATTTGAAATATCACGGAACAGACGATGCGTCTCTAAAATTCAAAACTCGTTATATGAGTGAAGGAAAGGGGTGGTTACACACAATCCCGGAAATAGGTCGGTCCGCGGTCAGCCAGCAATCACCACGTTAATTACTATGTTAATTAGTGAACAGCATCAGAATGTTCTGTCAGTCAACGCCTCTTTGCTGACCTTACCAGGCTATTCCTTTCTCCTCTTCGAGCTACCAGGAAAACACATTAACCAGCCGTTTTCATCACCAACCAATACGCTTATAATATCCAATAGCACGTTGCCAAAAGGGCGTGATTAGTTTTCATAATGGCTGCTGGAACTTAACAAGCACTTTCTCATCTTCAACATCAAAAACATGAATCCGTAATATTTTGAGGGAGAAAGAAAAATGAGGGAAAAATGCGAGTGGAAAATTTCGAAAATCTCCTTCAGTTTTGACGAAAGAATTTACTCAACACGTACATAACATCTTTGTAATTTGATAAATATTGGAATTTTAGAGAAATTAATTAAAATACGGCAAATAGCTCGTTACCTCTCGAACAAATTTCACATACACTACCAGTTTAAATGTACCGGGAGACTCGTTTATTTCTCATAGAATGTAATTTAACTACGATATCACAAATAATATCCAATTGATAAATAATATTCATATTCTGTTTAGTATCTTTTTATTCCATTCTTTATTATTTTATCATTACGATGCATTACTAATTTGTCCAAAACCTTTTCCAAAATATAATTCACGAGATCATGGAAATGGATAAGTGCAGAATTAATATTATAAGACCTTCGTACAAATTATTTTACCGAAGCTCGGAAAATTTCTTCAGCACTTGAACGGAGACATTGAACACATGGAACACAGGCAAAGTATAATTATTGTAACTCAATTTGCAAATTACAAACACAGAGAAACTGAAAATTAATTTCAGAGCAAACACACGCAACTAAATTATCGAAGCAGCGTACCGTAGAAGATATAATCTCTTATATTTTTGTTATCTTCTTGAAAACCATACATTGGAGAATAAAAAATATTTATCTATTTGCTCGTACCTTTTTAATGTATTCGTGCACTGATCTCTAAATAGATCCTCGTTCGAAAGTCTTGGAAGAGTTATTATCATAATTGCCTCAGAATTGAAGCAAATCATGAACGGACTATGTTGCAACATTTTACTTAATTTGATACATTTTTGATAATTTTTATTTAATTTACTCTATACATTATTAATGTATTAACAACTTTACTAAAAGATGTATGTAATTTAAAATTCATAATCTGCATTAAACATCCTCCCTGTGTTAAAAATAGACGTCCTAAGATTCTTCAGTTGGACTATACATGCTAGTTATTAATTTTTACGTTAATTTATACATTTGATAAAGTTCATGAAGATATGAAAAAACTTGCAAAGTGTCGGAATACTTATGGACGGTAGTGTACGTCTGGAAAAAACAACCGACAACCCGTTCGAAAGTATGCCAGGCTTTATTAACCTCGTTAGGTTCGAAGCACGATGGTCGAATGATATTTCGTCGGCTAGCAGCTTGAAAACGCGGAATCAAAAGGAAGTAACAAGGGCGGAGTTCCTTTTGTGACAACAAGGTTACCTCTTCACCTTGCCTCCACTTCCTTCTTTTAATCTTCGTTTCGCAACTCTGACACTCTCCACGATTCTCTTCGCCTAAGTCTCTTTTTCTGGAGCGTGCCACAACTGTGGTTACGCTTCGAATGATCGACTGTAAATAGGAGGAAGAAAAAAGGAAATCGTTGCGCTCATGCTTGGATTTATGGCTCCTTTTTTCAAAGCTCCTGGAATTTTTCTCTCCGTTCTGCCGCGAGCTCCGCAACTTTTTATCCAGCGTATTATTTCTCGTATTAACTCGGTTCTGACAGCTTCGCGTGAAACAAATTGCCTTGATACAGGTTTCAAAGTAACTTGAAACAAGGTGGAAGACAGCAACTCGGAAGAAGATATTTTTCTCTTACGGAGGACTGAAAATTAGCAGGATAATCGCTTGTAAATGGACTGCTGATCTTTGCGCAAATTCGTGTTCTTGACAATTTAATTAAGAGAGTAAACCCTTGATAGAAGAGTAGATATTACGTACAAAGTATCGTAACAAGCACCAAAATCTGGATACTTTTCTACAATGTTTCATACTACGAGCATTTTGTGCATCGTGCAATTTCGAATTTTCAAATTTCTCACAAATGCATGAACATTCACGGTAACGCTAATTCCCTAACGTCTAATTTTTCGTTCCTATAATTATTTATATTATTTTGCGCCTCGTGTGTATTCTGTGCATTTTTGTATCTTCGAATTTTCCACAAATTCCACAATTTGATCATCACGCGAGCTATTCGAGGGACAAGAACTGTCTTTTAATATGACAAATTGTGCGAATAGTGAATTCGCTAGTCTAAATCTGACATTTGGAACAGTTCGAGTTACTTGATCCTTGGTCTTCTATCCTACGCATGTAAGAAAAAATCGAGCCCGTGCAGCCGGATGTCTTTATGTAATCGGGACAAAAACCTCTTGCGCAGGTGAAAGAAGGACGTTCAACTCAACCGATTTTGGTTGAGCCGCGTAATCCTTTCGACTACGAGCGATTTACACGTTCTTTTTGGCACGTGTACGTTCGTCTAGCAGATGTTAGATGGAAACTTTATTGGAAAATCAGAAATAATCGAATATAGAATAATTTTATACAGGTAAACAGAAAATTAATTTCATCCACGGAATATTCTTGCACAATTGTTTTCTGTACGAGCAGTACAGAGAAAGTTACACGTTCGTACAATTATCATTTAACTTTTATAACAATTAACGTATCAATTTATATTCCAGGAATTAAGTTTGCAATAACTTTGGAATATTTCACAACTTTATTAGCATATCGAAGGTAAAAGTTAAAACCAAATAGATGGACTACCTACAATATGGATTATCAGATTATCTCTTAATCGAACATCGCCAAATGGAAAATTAACGTTAGTTAAAATGTTACTCACAATTTAAATTCTCTCTAGTTTAAATATTCTTTATTTTAAATTTAAACTCATATGAATTTCATACATGTTTTTACCTACGTAAATTAAACTTCGACCTGACTAACTGAAAATATTATACTAATTAAATGACTACACTTTATACTGACTTATTAAACACAAAAATATTGAATTGGTTATCGCTGGAAACTATTTAAAGCTACACATATCCGAAATATAGGTAAAAAATCGGAGCAATAAAACCTAGTTGAAGCTGACCAAAAAATAGATTCCACAATTCAAAAGAAACAAATCCTTTACTCCATCGCTACGATCTATCAAATTCAATGTATTTAATTTTCTAATTTATCATTTTTGAACAACTAGCACGCGATTTCTCGTGGTCATAAACGTCCAACAGCTGCGACATCGTCGTTAACAACGTCACGTGCGAGCTTCGTCACGGATTCGTCGAATTGATTAATTGCAAACCAGCCGCATATCTGTAAGGATTCATCGTGTGCTTTTAAGTGCAACACCGTGATACCTCTGTTTGTCCAATGTTCTAAGCGTCCGATGCATCCGATGTGTCCGATGCATCCGATGCATTAATTAATTACGCATCCCCGAATTAACGATCGATCGAACGTACGGGCCCGATCAATAATTAATCTCGCGTACAGGTGTGCGTGCTGGTATTCGACGTCTCCGTCAGTTCAGATAGCTGCAGTAATAACAGACAATAAGACAATACAAAACGAGTGACATCGTCGAATGGCATTGCCGTGTGTGTTATTTGAAAGATGAAATCTCGTTTTGTTTCCGTCATTTTCTTGTTTCCTGTCGGTGTAATTTGAATCTTTCGAAATAGAATACGACGATTATAGGCAGTCTCTTCTAAATAAGAATACATATTTCTGATTTTCTTTACTTTGGTTTAGATTTAAAATTACCTTTAACAAATGAAACGATTTTGATCACTGCGTGAATTCGATAGTAATAGTTCGCATTATCGAATATGGATTGGATGTTGTCCAACAAAGTTTATTTCAATTCGTTCTCTCTTCAAAATTAAATAACGATTTACGAACGTCAGTGGAAATCGGAAGAAGAAAACAGAGAAGATGTCTTTGAAAGACGATCTAAATGAATGTGGAAAAGGCAACGAATTTGAAAAAAGAACGAAGTTAAAGAATACCAATCTAAGTTCTCCTCGTCTATTTTCTAAATTTCGCAACAATATTTTGCCTCACATGGTTAGAATGTAGAATCTCCCTCGTAAAATTTGGCGAACACTCGACGCTTAATGCTCGTCATATAAAGCTCCGAAGCTTCCTAAAAATCCCTAAGACAAAAATACCTAAAACTGAACGTCAAATTAATCCATAAAACCGACGAGAACTAAACTGAAGATAAATACGCACTAAGCTAAACGATTCGTTTAATTATTCGGCTTTAATTATTAGTCGTGCGGTGCCGGCGAAAAATCTACATTTTTACCACGTCACGCAAAACCTTCGTTCGAAATATTACCGCACGCGAAGATCTCAGATGGCTTAGATAACAAGCGCAGAGGAATCTGAACACACGATATTCCGCGCTGACACCGGAACGAGGGGTGAAAATAAAGCTGGCTTGGAGAAGAGAGAGGCTGAAACATCGGCAGTGACATGGAAAAAGGACTTCTTCGGAGGTAACCGATGCGAAAGAAGGAAATCGCTGGCGTGTGACGCGATGACGCAACGGGGACAGGTCATCCGTGTCTGGACAGAAGATAATGTCCGAGCGCAAAGCCAAGGGCGCTTGCACAATAGCCAGAATCCACGGAGAAACGAGACCGTGTTACCATCGATGAAAACGCCTATGAAACACGCTCTCCTTCCTCGACTTTACATTCCATTAAAACAACCGCCGTTCTTAAAATGGTAAAAACGTGGAACCGAAATCATCATTGCGAGAGAGAAGAGTCTCTTTAGATTTGTGTACTATAAAAACGATATAAAAACGGGGGAAACGATTGAATCGTAATTATGGATTTAATACGAAGCAATGGATCGTACCTGTCGTTTGTCAGTTTGGTCAAATCGATCTAATCGCTTGTAACGATCATGGGAGAAATCTCGTTTGGTTTGTGTTCTACGAAAGCGGGAAGAAAGTGATCGAAATCGTAAAACTTCTTGATTTAATGCAACAATTTTGCAGATCGTACGTGAATTTCGTTAAGTTGATGTAACCGTTTATGACAATTACATGGGAAGAGTCTTTGAGACTGTTGTTTTATAAGACGAATAAATCGTAAAATTTCTTGATTTAATGTAAAAATCTCGGAGTTATTGTACGTATGAATTTGGTTAAATCGGTCTATTCATCTACGACGATTATAAGAAAAATCTGGTTTGATTTGTGTCCTATGAAAACGATATGAAAGCGGCGATTAAATCGTAAAATCACTTGATTCAATGCAAAAATGGTGGAGTTTGTATGTGGACCGTGTCCATTGTGATTTAAGTTGATCTCGTATGGGTGTAAATCTGATACATTTAGAAAGATTGCAATGAAGACATAAAATTTCATAAAGATTTAAAGGCACTGTGCAATTGAAATTAAAATACTAATTGTCGGTAATAAGAACTTAATTATTGGTAACGGTTGGTCGCTGATAACGAAGACTTTTAATCAGAGAAAGTGTATTATCCAGATGAAATGCAGGTGTTAATGAATGATTAGTACTTGGCAACGGTTATTCAGGACACATTTTCATTAAGGAGATTACGATTGCGCGTCTTGATTGAATACCGTTGTATCTAGATTTTGCAATTAGCGAATTGCAACAACGAAATGGAGACCTTGGTAAATGGAAATGTCGAAGAAAGGATCGATAGATTTAAAAATAGAAGGAATCTATATAAAAAGACTACTAAAGATCCAATAGAAGACCTTTGAAAAACTGTCGACATTCAAGTTGTCGAAAACCTTCAAAGCTATGCTAAGAATATCTCGAAAAATCAATTGAAAGATAACTCGCAATAATAAAAAAGAACAAACAAACAATATTCTTCGAATATGGAAAAGATCTAAAAATGGTAAAACTTCACGGTGGATTTTACTCTTTTGGCAATTTCAATGACTCTTTGTATTTCCTTGATACAAGTTTAGTCGTTCGAAGTATTAGCGTTAATTTACTATTTTTATTAATTATAACTGTCGAAACGAACGAATAGTATTAAAGAGAAATAATTCTATTAGGAATGGCAAAATGAAATTATCTTGCAATTGTTCTTCTCAAAGTATAATAGACCCGTCTATTGTAGCTTAATTATAAAATATTCTTGAAATTTTGATTTCATTAGGTGCTCGTGTAATGGAATGCTTCTGCTGCTTCCAACTCTTCGGGTCGTACAAAGCAAAGTGTAGGAAAGGGCGCCACCAGTCGGGTAGAGTCCGCCGGCAACAGGGCCTGTTCCGTTGTAACCTGCAGGGTTTTTTTGACGCTAGGTACGGCGTGGGTGGGCCCAAAGCGGTAGGCTGGACCAGCCAGCCTCGTATCTGCATCAGGATTCGGTTTTTGTAACGAAATCGCCCCGGGAATCCCCGACAGACTCGACTTCTAACTCGTTAATTCCATTGATCTTCGTTTAATTTCAAATTTCCAATCGAATGGTTTTCTTTCTTAATCGCATTTTGTGCAACAAACGAGGGCAAACAAATAAATATAAGATTGTTATTTACTACGAGATAGATTTAACTTACCCCCATTAGTTCCAATTTGAAGAACTAAAAACAAGATTATCTTGAACCTGTCACTGTCGCAATTATTTTCATCGATTAATGGAAAGGAAAACTTGGAAAAGTTGAGCACAAGAATCAAAAATGAAACTTGAAGCGGCTGTAGAAAAACAATAACGAACAATAATCGACGAAAAGCTGCAACATCCTCCCTTTCGCAATTCTTTTTTCCCCGGCACCACCGGTAATCAATCTTTAACTACCGTGATTGGGTCGAACCGAACATCAAACAGAAAAAGAGCGGCGTTCGAAGCGGTACAATTTCAACTTCCCTTTCAATCTTCCACGCCCAACGAAACGGGACGTAATAGGAACGCGTTTCAACAGCGTCGTTTCATGAACGCACGTCGAAAAATATCAAGGGAGGGAACCAGCCTGTGGTAATTCGACGAAATCGTGGATATTCGAGACGGAACTACTTTTAACATCGACACCATCAAGCTAGTCAAAATGATCGAGTTACGATTTTTAGTGGGAGTGGGAAACGAGAAATTTTACTGCGAGTTCGTTAAATTATTTCGATGCATCGCGAATTTTATTGAATATTTATGAGAAGTATTATTCTTTAGTTAATTAATAATATTATAAAAACATGTTTCCCGATGTATTCAAGGCATAACACGTTAAAATTTAATATTATACAGTTCTACCGATGACAAATATAATAGATCTATCATTTAGTTAATTAATAATTTATTACAGTATACGAAAGTGCAGTACTGTGACCAAAGGGTTGAGATGGTAACACGGCGGATACAAAATTAGCCAAAACATCCAGCCAGTTACTAGGAAAATCCAATAAAATAAGGAACGCAATGAGACTGGCAATCAACCTAAGTATCAAGTAGATTTGTCAAAATCTAATTTAATTCGCGATCGTCTCTTCCCAGTGCCAATATTCGCGTCGATTATCCGCGCCACTAACCGTACCCCAATTAGCCATTGAAACAAAACACCCAAAAGTCGGAATCTACTCTGCTAAATATTAAGGAGTGGTCGTTAAATTTGAACGATATAACGATGGGGATCGATGTTTCGCGGATTAATTGAAACACCCGGACGCTGTTTATGTAAGCGGACGCGTAACGCGCGAGTGCTGAAATCGACATAGGTGTCGACCCGTTATATAATCCATCGCGTAACAAGCCAAGCAATTACGAAGCTTTCAAGTTGCCGCGAATTATGCCCGTCCGTCGTTCCATGTACGGGTTGTTGATGGAACCAGCCCGTTTTCCCGGGTTTATCGATTATCCGGCCTCGAACGAGGAACAATGATCCTCCGACACGCGATGCCAACCTTCATTTTCCCGTTGCTTCAATCGTGGCACGTCTTCGACGTTGAAAAGTTACACGATAGACACTAACAGACAGCTTTAATGAATATATTATTATACATGTTACACGAAACATTTTGCAATTTTGTTAATATTGATACGAGAGTCGAGCATTATCAAATCATTTCAAATCGGAAAATATAATACAATACAAATATTATTTCACGGCGATTACAAAAATATTTAAACAGTCGGTTTAGTATAGATAAAGCAAAATTTTCTGATTTTTCTTTTTTTTTAGTAAATTTAACCAATTGGTGTATCGATACATATGGCAGTGTAGATTTTGCATCTGTGAAATGCTTGTTGTACATGTTATACGTTTATTCGATATTCATGGCGAAAAGCGTGTTTCGAATATTCTGCTATTCGAATATCTGTATACATAGATTGATTGCTGCTTGTTCTGTCGAGTCCTGGCCAGATTACAAGATCCTGGTAATTCGTGCGATTGTAGATACATTTATTAGGTTGCAAGCTTTCAATGGGATATTGATTAGCAAACCATGCAGAATATCTGTTTACAATGTAATCTGACATCTTCTACTGTGTGTGCAACGCTGTACTGCACTGTTTCGAAACTTCAAACGTAAAGCCTCTTCATTACATATGACAATATAGATATAGCAAATGTAGGCAATGGGATTGATATACCCAATCGGAAACATTACACAAGGATCATCGTAAACTACTTTATTCGTATTCGTTTCAAGTAATCTATTAGATCAAACCGTTGAAACTTGTCCTCTCGAACCATGTACAATATAAAAGCCATTCTTCCGAAATCTTTAAAAAGCAGACACAGCAATAGTATTCATCCCCTAATTTATAATTATATCCATAACCAGAAACGTTAAATGAACGAATCCCTGAAATTGAACCTGAACTAAACCTTCCTGAACCAAACCTCCCAAACTTTCTTTCTTGAGTTATGTCTGAGAGTCATACTTTTTGAATTGCACCATGTCTGAAGGTAATCCTTCTTGAACTGAATTATGTCTAAAAGTCATTCTTCCTGAATCTTTCTCCGAAAAAGCAGACTTAGCAACATCCGCTAGGTTCTTCTAAGGCCATAGGTGAGCGATAGAGATAAAGCGCCGAAGCATTAACATTGGCATTAACAGTGTTGCAGTTGCTGCACAGTCTATTTTATTCAAATTTATAAGTTGTATCTGTTTCGTGCTGCTTTGGCGCTCTATCGCTTACCACTCTTCATGTGCTCACAGCCTAATCTCTAACCATGTTCATATATAACTTGAAATATTACATGGATCAACCCCCACAAACTTTATGCATTAGCATCTGCCAGTCCATTAGACCAAGAAAAAAAATTTATCCAATAAGATACGTTCTTTCTAAACTCAACCATTCCCAAAAACCTTGAATCATCCCTGAAAAAGCAGCCTCATCAATAGTACTCATGAGGTTCCTTTAATCCAGGTGTCTCTTAAGAACCGCGCACAGCGTACGGCCAGCTCTCGCGAGCCTAGCGCGTCACTGATCGGCCTGTCGATCCAATCGGTCGCGCAGCTCTTCTCGCTGAGCGGACTTTCACTCAGCGTTCGTTGATCAGCGGCGGCCGAACGAGCGGGCAAAGCGGAAGGCAGAAGAGACGCAAGGTGAAACATCGTCCCCTGTGTCCCTCTTCGTCTCTGGTCCCGGGTTGACTGACCTCGATAACGAAAGACAGGAGATAGGCCGCGATCCGCGCGAAGTGAAGGAAGGAGCGAGTCGACGACGACGACGACAACCACGACGACGACGAGCGCGACGAGGAGTGGCCGAGAAGAAGAAGAGCAAATTGGTGCTCCCGGTAGCAGGGGCCCATAAACACCATGGAGGAGAAGTTGCGTAGCGTGACGAAACGCGCCAGCAGACACGGTCCGCGTGGAACGGGCCCAGTTGCTTCCGATTGGTCGACCAGCTCTGGGTCCGCTGGTGGAGCCAGGGGCCCGGCCCCAGCTACTCCTTCCACCTTTCAGGCTGGCGGTTCTACGTTCAACCGGCCCCAGGAGACGACGGGTTCGACCAAGCGGCAGTCCTCGCGCGACAGCATCGGCTCGACCGGCCAACAGGCCCCACCCGAACACGGCGACCTCCTTTTCAAGGTCCTGCCCTCTCTCCTGATACTATAGCGAACCGGTTCTTATACGAGAAAGAGACAATCGATGGAACAGGGTTGCCTTTTGCGGTCCGATCGAACTTGAGCATGGACGCTTTAGGCTGTTGACGGTTTAGAGTCTTTAGATCTTAGGGCTTAGGCTATGACTGTAGTGGATGCGTATTTTGAAGGTGCGCTTTAGCGTGTTTAGACCAAGCAAACGATCGCTGGCTTTTGTAAAATTTAGTAAAATGAAAGTGCAAGCGAACATTTGTTTGCCGTTTGGCGATTGCTCGCCGAATCAAAAATCAAACATCCAAGTGCCTTAAAAATGCTGCGAGAATGTTCGATTGCTGCAAATTAGTTTACGAACAATTGTCAGAATTTGTCAGAGGGCCAATTGGCCAAAGTGAATTTTAGGTCCACTGCAATCATAGCCTTATGAGGGAGGAATTTCAGATCCACGCAATATATGTATAATTTATTACAATGTTATAAATACATAGCTTTCATGGACAGAGAGTTATCGTACACGTTAAAACACGGTCTTTGGTGTCGCAAAATTGAATTTTGTTAGTAGTGTTTGAAATTATGAAGTGTTGCTTAAGAAGGCCGAAAAACTAAAATTAATTGATGCATTGTTATCTTCATTTAAGTACTATTGCAAACTTGCTCTCTTACAAAATCGTAGAATCTAGAATACATATACGTAATAATAAATAATAAATCCAATATTGTATCGGGATGTAAAAATTACAAGCTGACGGAAATACCTTACAAAAAGACTGTTTAATTGTCTTACTTAATTAATATACTTCTATAGAGAATTGGCGCGACTCGGAGACTTTGATAATTTACAACGTTCCAATTTACAAACGGTCTTTCAATTAGTTTTCGATCAATAATAAAGCAATAATCAAATTTCTCCGTTTCCAAGCGCATCAACAAGCTATGGAAAGACTAAAAACCACAGTAATTCGATCAGCAAAAACGAACTTTTCCAATCAGAGTTGTGCCTCTAACTTCAACATTCAGAATAGAACTTTTCGCTTTCGTTATCCTTTTAGCAGCATAATTTTCCGAAAGAGCAATCTCCTAATTTCAACCTTACAATTTCAATTTCTCTTTAAAAGGAAATTTAATTTCAGAATTACTTTGACAGCGGCCAGTAGCCATGTTCTAAAATTCATCACGAACCAACCCTATTTCTAATGCTTGTTCGTGGCTACCACTAATTTTACCACTTCTTATCACGTGACCTTTTACACGCTAATTGAGGCATAACGCAAATAGTACACATTTTTCCAGCGTAATTTACGACTGATAGGGAACGATGATTTGCGGTTATTAATCTCCGTTAGACGGTTCATCGGTATGTTCAGAATACTTTGCGTTCGGTTCAATCGCAGATCAATCTCAATCTGTCGACCATGATATCGCTGGAATCTAGTTAATTACACATTTCTGCGTTTACTGAGTTTTCTACAAATAAGATAACTATGTGAATGCGTTTGGACACGGACTCGTTGCGTGATACACTTTGATCTGATTAACTGGTTTTCGTTAAGTAGAATAAAAGTTTCATTGGAATTACTAATTAAAAATACCTTTTTTTTATCTTCTGCTATATTTCCGTTTATCCTAAAGAAATAAATATGAATATGATATTTAAAATTGATTGAGAGGATTAGGTAAACTATTTCGTTCGTCTTTGGCGATTAGGTAAACTATTTCGCTCGTCGTGTTTTCTTTTCTATTACAGAATATCAGTGCTAAACGTATAAATCGTGGAATGTTTACCCGTGAACTCAATTAAACGTATTGCAAAGAAGTTTTATTTCCAATTTTTTCTGTAATAAATCTTTTCTATTTTTTTTTTTTTTCAAATAGATTTTTATATAATTCTAGGTTTTAAAAGTACGACTGCTGTGCTTTTAAATATTTTAAACGTAGAATAGCTTTCGAATATTTTGCAAAGAGTTTCCTTCTAGGACATTTTCACAGAAAATTTTCACGTAACGTAGGTGATGCTACTTGGTGACAGTGGTGTCGGGAAAACCTGCCTCCTAACACGATTTAGAGATGGCAGATTCCTGTCTGGCAACTATATCACCACCGTGGGCATTGATTTTAGGGTGAGATATTCTAAATTCTTCCTAGAAATGCCACAAACAGAAATGAATTCATTTTAAAATACGAAGAAACAATTTACTAAGAAAAACCAAGTGACCGTTAGAATGTTAATATAGGTGAGAGAATCATTTATCAAATGAAATATATAAATGCTTTCTGTGTTTCAGAATAAAGTAGTCGTCGTCGACGATACGTCTATCAAGCTTCAAATATGGGACACGGCCGGGCAAGAAAGATTTCGAAGCGTGACGCATGCTTATTACAGAGACGCTCATGGTAATTATACCCTTATCGCAGATTTATACACGAAGTTGATAAAGTTGTTGATTATTTATCGTAAGAAAAGTAAAAATGGTCTGCGAACCTCATTGGATAATGAAATTTTCAAGGACAAATATATGAACATTGTAATATATAGGTAGGAAAATTTACCAAATGTCCAGCTGGACAAATTGTAAAGTACAAATTAAATAATAAAAAAGA
This sequence comes from Bombus pyrosoma, assembly GCF_014825855.1. NCBI lineage: Eukaryota > Metazoa > Arthropoda > Insecta > Hymenoptera > Apidae > Bombus > Bombus pyrosoma. The sequence goes on from NC_057772.1 coordinate 11,147,566, forward strand.
AAATATTGTAATATTATACAAATTTCTAAAGAAATAGGAACTAAAGTGTGATAGTTTAATTACTTGGTCGACTTATCTTAAATTTTGTATAATTAATTTTAACATATATTATTCGTTACATATAAAATCCTCTAATTTATATATTACTTACACTCTCTAATTGTAATTAGGATCATCTTAAGTAATATATATTATAAAACCAGACTAAATGTTTGAAATGTTAAATTTAGTGTGCGGAAGAGCAGCTTTCTTGCAATTTCATCCGAAATATAGTTAAAACAACGAAAATTAAGTAAAGATCTGTTTATATATTTTACTTTTAATATTTTATACGTCTTTTTACGCGTTATACACGTTCTATACGTTTCATTTATACACCTTTAAATTTCTCATAAATGCATAAACGTGCGCAGTCCATTAATATGTATTTTCTTCGTCTGTATATAGCTTCTAATTGCAGCTAAAAAAAAGACAGCTAAAAAAATGTTTGTGACACAATTACATATGTTAAAGGACACGTTTCAAATAATTCATGATAGAGAAGTTTTCGTTGCCAGCGTGCAATCAGCCTTCCATTTACAAACAGCATCGCATCCAGTAATCATGACACAAGGCGATAGCATAATTAGGTACTAGTTGGACAGACTTGTTTGAGACAAGAATAAAGGACAATAACTGACAATTGATCGCAAGGCATAAATTAGCAGTTTCTCTGCTGTGTTTATGATTTCATTACAATAATAATGCTTGGCGGGTGTCTCTATTGAAACTTCAATTTTAACTACGTGTGCCATGAGAATGATTCTAATCAAATATTACCAATCAAATTTAATTATATTCCTGTATTAGTTTACTAAAAAGTAATTTCGTTAGAGTTAATTCTAGAATAAGTTTATAATGATATCATGAATATTTATCAGTATAACGTTTCTAGTAAATTTACATTAATTTTCTCACTCTAGAAAAAAAAAAAAAAAAAAGAAAGAAAAAATAAATAGCTGACTTATTTCTCTCGATGAATTGTCGCCAATTGCCAGGTTTGTGCTAAACCAACGACCGCTGAGAAAAAGAACGTGTCCCAGATAATCGAAATGCTGATGAAGTTTTTCACGTAACCGGCTAAGTAGAAGGCCAAAACGCTGAGAACTCTGAACTGACTGGATATTATGTAAATTGCGTTATACAATGTGACATTACATATAACTGCATTCCAAGTATGTGGAAATATGGTTTCTTTACTGGAAAATACGAGACGAAAGTCCGCCTCTGATTTCTCTGTAAAACGTTCTGTTTCAATTTAACAAGTACTTATAACTCTGCTCGCTACTCTATCATCCTGTTCGCAAGTCTTTTACGACGTCTCTTATTTTTAATAAAACTTTCATGATCTAAAAATGATAAAAAATACAGATTATTCTGTAAGCACCAATAACATTTTAACAACAAACTATTTCACTATCGGTCAAGTAAAACGAAGTTCGATGAACGCGTTTTCGAGCAATAACGGTTTAGCGGGTATAGTGGTGTTAAAACAGGCCATGAAACGTTTCAAAATTCAAGGAGAGCCTTAATTTTGGGGAGCTACTTTAAGCGAATTCGAGGGTAAAGGAGCGGAGGAGGAAACGCGTTGTCCGCCGTCGGGGGTCGACCATTGTTTGCATGGAGAAACCCTCTTTCAGCAGTGGCGCGACAATAGTCGGACGTTTCAAAGGCGTGGATAACAATTACGCCTCGGAGACACTTCGACAATAGTGTCTCCATCGTCAGATATTACTGGAACGGCCAAGCTTTACTCCTGTGAACTTTAACCCACCGTGGTATACTGGTGAGAAAACAAGCTTTCGAATGGAAAAACACTTCCACTTCTTGCGTAAATAATTGATGAAAATTCAAAGTAGGACGAGCACGAATGAAAAGTATTTATTTATTGATTTATCTACTGGTTAATAGAACGGGTATAAACCCGATATATACATACAATTATATATAAGTAAAAAAATAAACAAAAATAGAAAGGACAGGAAGAAGAACAGCAACGGCTAAAATTATAAAATTAAAAAATTAAATATAAATGGAATTACAAAAAATCCGCGGTTAAAACATAATCTAAACAGTACGTATAGCTGTGTATAAAGATTCCTCGAAACAATTAGCAGAGCTACAAAAAAGGAATTAATTATATCCGTAAGCGTATTGGCTAGTTTTAGTATTCGATTAATTGGATACGCTCGAACCATATTTAATTTTTACGGTAGCATCTCGAAATGTGTGAGTTTGTTTGAAAAGTTTTTGAAGGAGCGTACAAATAAATAAGCTGTGATAATTGGGGATATATGAAATCGAGTGCTGTAGCAAAATTGTAATTCTTTAGTAAAATTATCTTAATAAATATTTTAAATGCCAATACGCAAGAAGAAGAGACGAACGTTCGAAAGGATATTTTTCTGAAAAAAAATCATATCGAACAAAGCATGTATATCGCATATAACAAAGCAACCGTTTCAGAAACTTCCAACCGAATAATATTCCCAGAGACACTCTCAAGTACAAAGGCGCACTTCATTTTCTTGCGCATAAAAACACACTTCATTTTCTCGCATCTCAATTTGCCAGGCCGTGAAAACGTCGTTTGACACAACGCGATGTTTATAAAAGAACGACGAAACAGACGCGTGTAAATTTCTCTGACCAATGAAAAAGGGGAGAACAAACGAGCTGTAGCATTTTACGGACACGTAATAACATGGACAGCGTCACGTGGAAACTTTTGTTTCCGCGTGTGTCTATCAATTACTAGGATCACGGCCGGTTGCACAACGATCATTATTGGTTTCAGCTCTTTTATTGCTGTACGACGTGACGAACAAGACGAGTTACGACAACATCAGAGCCTGGCTGAGCGAAATCCGGGAACACGCGAACGAGGACGTGGTCATCATGCTGTTGGGTGAGTTTCGATTATTATTTGACGATCACAGTACAAAACTTCGTAAATCAAATCCTTCGTTTTTTTTTTAGCGAAGCACAACTTTAAAATTCAATGCACTGTCAAATAATCTTGTCTTATTAACCCTCTGTAAGCAAGCATGTTTTCATACTATCCAACAAGCTTGTTTAACAACAACAACAACCTTGTTTGTTTGTTTTTTATGTCCACATCCGCATACGATCCCACTAAGTTATTATGTTTGCTTTAAAATTGAAAAAGAAAGGATGGATAAATTTTATCGTCATTAAACCTGACTTTAGAAGTCATTAAACCTGACCTTATAAATCATTAAACCTGACCCGATAAAGAGAGCATATTTTTAGATATAACGAATTATTCTTCTTTTCAACTGTGCCATATTTACCATGCTATCTTTTAGTTGTTATAACTATCCTTTTAGCAAATGCATAACATAAAAAAAGAAGGAAAATCAACAAAAATTAAAATGAACATGTCTCTTATCTAGTCTTTATTTGCATTCGTCTAAAGAGACTAAGGAAGGAAAACAGAGGAAAGGAAAAGAGCCGTGATTGCTTTCTTTGTCGTCTCGTTTGCGAGAAAGTTGCCAAGATGATCGATACGTTAGCTGGTTTTTGCATAGTTTCGACGGGTTTCTTACTTTCGTAGAAAGTCGAGAAAGACGTTCTAGGAAGAGCAGAGCGTTGGTTGAGAGAATCGTTAAAATCAAGAACTGTTCGCTAGCTTGATTGGATGATTGGTTAGCCGTGTCTTGACAGATGATCAATATCTAAATATAAATATCATAAGTCGTAAAACATTGAATGAAAGAATGTCAAATATTTATAACAATTTTTAATAAATTTCAATTCTTCCTTTTTAGAATTCTAAATAGTTATTCAATTTTTATGAATGGAATATTCGACTTAAGACCACTTATATTGAAATAGTTCGGTCGAGGATATTTTAGTATTGAGTAAGGAGATTTATGGCTACGTAATTATTTGCCGTAATCTTGGTGTGGGCAAGCAGGTACCTATCTCTATATTTGCTTTAACACTTTTTGCTTCCTACTGAAAACACCACGAAACCGCTTAGTTTTAGATATAAATAATTTTATATTTTTGAATAGTACTTTTAGTACTAATCAGCAGTAGTAGCTGAGATACTTTCGAAATTTTGTATTAAAATTGATGTACTTGTTAATAATAACTGCAACAGTTTGGTTCTCTATATAAGAGTTAAATAACGTTTGAATGATCTGTTTGGTAGCTTTTCATGAACTTTATCACAAGAGAATAAAACTAGCTCTATACCTCTATAAGTAACATGTATTCTAACTATGGATCTGAAACTTCTAATTGAAACGACAGCTCCAAGAAGTGATTCACGAGAAAGCACCGATTACCAGCTTATTTTTCTAAAATAAGATAAATAGAACATGATAGATTTTATAGTCAGATCAGGACATCGACTTCGCAGCAAATGATATGTTTAATAGCGTGCAGATTTACTTTTAACGACAAGTAAAAATAAATCTAGACTAGACATAGATAAAATCACTTTCAATGTCAACTTATTAATTCCATTCTATCATTCTAGCTCACGTTAAACAAACATTTCCACTTATTAAACATTATGTTTACTTCACCAAAGTCTAATAAATTAAAACAAATAATTTTAGGCAACAAGTCTGACTGTGGACCGGAACGAGTAGTGAAGAAAGAACACGGAGAACGATTGGCGCAAGAGTACAAAGTTCCCTTTATGGAAACCTCAGCTAAAACTGGCCTGAACGTCGAATTGGCCTTCTTGGCCGTTGCTAGGTATTTCCATTAATCATCACCAACCTATCATCTGTCAATCTTAAACAGATTAAATTTTAAGGCAGCACTGTACAAATACCAAGGTGTAATGCAGACGAACGTTTTAGTGATGCAATCATAACACGATTAAGCATATTGCAAACAAATTCGGACCTGATTCTAACCTATATAACATGAGTTCAAACACTTTAGTACAACTTTACTGTAATATTCCGAGTTCCGAGTATTTCCGGTTCCGAGCTCAGTAAAGCCTAGTCTACACTGACAGATAATTGTATACAGTAGTCTACAACCTACATATATTTTTCTGCGGATTTTTCCCTGGAAAATGTATACGAATTGACTGCGGACAATTATCTGCCAGTGTAAACTAGGCTTTCACTATGATCCAAGTAACGCTACAATATACTTTGCAAATACCAAAAGATCACCATTTCTTATGAATACTAGATAAATCCCATAAAGTGAAACTTATTGGAATTGATTTAGATTCGTGGAAATATATTGAAATTCATCCCGTCTCTACGTGCAATCCTCATGAGTGTTCAATCCTACTATTGCATTAGAAGCATGAACGTTGCGAAATCGCAACAAAGTCAAGTGACTGGTTTTCATCAGACTTAAGCAGCTGGGGAACACTTGATAAGATAAAAAGCCAAGTTCTATTTGATTTCAGAGACTTGAAGGCGAGGAAAAGCAACGACCCGGATGACACAAAATTCAACGTACAAGACTACGTCCGTCAGCAGTCGCAACGGAATTCCTGCTTCAATTCCAGTTGCCTGACTACCTGAATTGCGCAGTAATCCTGCGCACACACCTCTCTGCGATAGATTTAGACGAATGGTGGAACATGGACCGGAACTGGTTGGCCATAAAAATGGCGCGAAACTATCGTGGGCGTTCAACAATTCGTCCCTTATGATTCATAACAAATAATCATTGAAACGTTACCTCGTTGCAGATGTCATTCGTAAAACGAGACGAATTTTTGTAACATTGCACAATTCGTTCACGAGAGCTTGTTGTTCGAACGAATTGACTCTCAAACGAGATCGAGCAAAATTGAAAGAAATCGAAAGAAAACGCACTAATGAGATCGAAAATAGAATTTTTTATTTTTACTGAAAAGAGATTCCAAGAAATGTCGAAACAACGTTTCTGTTCCACCAGAAGAGTACCTTTATCGAGGCATAAACGAAAAAAATGTAGATGGATAGAAAGCTGATATTTTTCAAAGAGACCGAATAGGAAACTCTTGTTAACGATACGTGTATAGAAATTTATTTATCGATGGTTAATCCTATACTGTACATTAATGTGAATAGCTGATTCGGGACAAAGGTCCGCGAGATACATAGATTTAGGGAATCTCTTGATGGTTCTAATTTGTGCACTGTATATGATCGTTGCGGTATTAATAGAAGGAGGGGGAAGAAAGAGAAAAAAAAATATTTAAAATGAAATTGTATTCAAAACGTGGTATCGATAAATTAATGAGATGTTCACGTGGAAGCTCACCATGTACCAAGTAGATTTGCGGTTTTAGAGTGGCCGTCGTGTAGAAGAGCTTTTCGAAATATGCCATAGCTGCCATATATACAACACGTTTTAGAAAAGAACGCTCAATAATTTTTTGTTCGAAAGCGTATTCTCGTAGTTTTCAGGTATGAGTGATTGAAGCTTTTCAATCGATGCTACATGTGTATGTAGAGACATATTCATAAGTCTTTTAATCTTTACAATCATTTAGATTGATGAAACTCTTTAGAAAATTTTGCATAATTGTATTTTGTTTTCAAACTTTATCCTGTATCTATTCGTTTTGCAATTAAATAAAGCTCGTGTGTGTATAATCGTGTAGTTTGTGATAACGGTTGCATTAGTTACGTGACCATATCTGATTTCTAACCTTTTGTATGTAATAGTCCTATATACGACAGGATATTTTCGATCAGCCCAATTTGTATTGTGAATTTTTGGATTTTATACACTGTATTACTTTTATAACCGCATGATGATAATTTGCTACTGAGACTTCGAAATTGAAAAAAAAAAAAAAAAATGTTAAAATATTTGATTTCGTTAATTCGCGGTTACCGAGTGATTCGTTGCGAATGATAAAGGTAAATGAAACGAAATGTAACCGTGTACGTTACCTGTAGTATATGTACAATGTATCTTATCAGCGTGTACAAACGACAAACAGTTACATGTCAAGTGTATATTAACAAATAATATATATAAAATAAACGACCACTCGACCAACTATATAACCATTGCTTTGTAATTTACCACTACTGCCCTTGTTTTCCTATTTTAGTAACGTCATCATTTTTGTAAAAACTTTTGGAACCATTTGACATCATACATTCGTTATCCAGATCAAAATATTTGGTTTTTATCACTGAATATACATTCCACATATTTGTCACTACATATTGTCACGCGAAACGTGATAATATTCGGCCGATAAATAAATATCGCGTTAAAAAGCAGCGTGCTTTTACCTAGCGCGCGCTCGTTGTCTAATTTTTCCTTTGAACGCCAGGAACGTATCGAAATGGACCGCTCGGGCTCAGTTTCAAATGTCGACGTACAAACAAAACGCTGCGTCCCTAACCTGCTTCTGAGGAGCACGCATTATTGGCAGGCAGAACACCTGCCTGATATTCAGTGAAGAAGAGCCACGAACATCTACGTCCACGATGGACGAGGTGGTGGAGTTGCAGAATATGGAAGATGTGTGTAGACTCTGCCTGTCCACCGATGAGCCAAAATTGTCGGTGTTCGAAACAGGAGACTCTCCGGTGTCCATAGCCAGCAAGATACATGGTTGTCTATCGATTCAGGTGCGTGCGTAAAATATTATTATTTAATACTTTTGTGTCCGTCATCTTCCTGAATGTTTATTTCTCTTCGTATACTCTTATACGCTTCGCGTTTTGTTACTGCGTTGAAACGAGTACATTGAGGTTAGGTCTATACGGATCATGTTTGAGATGGGATCATTGGCAATGGTGATTATGGGTATTTCATTGATGTTTATTCTTATTGGTAAAGGTTAGATAGACGAATATCAAATGAAACGTGTTTCCATAGTAATATTATCTTTAGAGAAACCTAACTTTTGTTCAAAGTTTGGTACATACTTATATCTTTATTGGGTTTATGTACTTTCTAGATTTTAATAACGGATAGATTATCAACGAAAATATGTGCACAATGTATTAAAAATGTGAATGAGTGGCATAATTACAAGGAAACATGTTTGCGTTCACAAGACAAGTTGCATCGGTGGTTGGAGCAACATATGCAACCAAATCCAGTGGTAAATATATGTGTTCTATTAATTTTGTGAGTATAATATAATATATGAACTTGTAAACAATGTATTATTGTCATGTGTCATAGGTTGTAACTATTAAGAATGAACCTGTTGATTTGGACTTTTGTGAGGACAATGTCGAGGTTATTTCTGAATCTACAAATGATTCGGATTTGGTAAGTATGATATGCATCAAAACAAACTGTCAAAAAATAAAAGTACATTAAAATTGGTTTATTTTGTAGGAGGCCACTAATCTTGAAGAAAATAATCCTTTAGAAAATAATGATCAAGATCAGCAATTACCTGATGATGAAGTAGCTTTAGAAAAAGATCAACCAGCCTTAACGAAAGATATGGATATTTGTATAAAATCTGAATCACAAGATGATTATGACACAGATTGTACTATAGAAATTGAATCTGTTACTGGTAGTGAACTTGTTTTGAATCCCCTTTCAAGCTCAGAGGATAGGATTATGGAAGCTGATTCCACTCAGAAATCCAATGCATCCACATCAGCAAGCAAGAAAAAAGTTAGAAGAGGCCCACACACCCATTTTAGGGGTGCACGTGTTTTTAAACAGAAATGTGTACATTGTCAAATTAATTTGCATTCTAAGTATTCTTATGCAAAGCATATGGAAAGATTTCATAGTGACAAACAAAATGGTAGTGTTAATCAATTGGAATTGGATGATGAGGAAGAGCTTGTTGAAGATTTGGAAGATGAATTAATGAGCATGGAGAAGGATGCTCCATTGACACAAGTGCAGCAAAATATTATAAGTCAATTGAAGACATATTCATGTTACTCTTGTGAACAAAGTTTTAGCGATCGTAGAAGTACTCTTTTCCACATTCGTCAGCACATGCCCGATCTAAGACCGCACACGTGTATCGCGTGTTTGACGGAGTTTCCAGATCGATCAATGTATAAAGTACATTGTAGAGCATCGTTCGAGTGTGCAATGAAGATTGCTCTTGTTATACCCAAACAAGGCTTAGAGAAATGCTTTACGTGTAATATGTGTTTACGTTCTCTGCCGGACAGAAAGCAGCTGCTTACTCATCTATCGAAACATTCAGATAAACAGTACGAGGAACTGGTATCTCCAACACGATCTCCTCCTAAATTAAAACCAGTAACTCCTCTGCCATCTTTGAGACAGGAGTCACCGAAAAAATCGTTCAAAGGAAATCGTCCTCTGAACATACCCAACCCTTACAAAAATGGTGATCCTGCGCACAATCATGTATGCGACCTGTGTGGTATGATTTACAGGTACAAACCAAACATGCTGAAGCATAGAGACTTGTGTCAACGTTTATCACCCGACGTCAGAACATCCTATAGATGTGTCCATTGTGGCATGACATATTTGGTGTTCAAAAAGTTTCATTCTCATCTAACGCTGGACCACAAAAAGAGTGATTTCATATGTGCTGAATGCGGCAGCAAATTAAAATCTCCTAGTGATTATCTGGAACATCACCAAGAGCACTATAATGATCTTAACAAGGAAGGACCTTCTGAATTGAAAAACGATAAAGTAAAGGCTACGCAGAACATTTCAAAGCCCATCAAGGATTGGGATACGTTTGAAGCTGAAGTGAATGCTGGTAAACTATCAGACAGTAATCAGTATAGCTGTGCCCTTTGTAATTTGGAATTCACTACTAGATCTGAACTAATGGAACACAGGAATCTTCATCTGAAAGTGAAAATTTATTCTTGTGTCATTTGTCGTAGTATGTTCAGCAGCGCAGGTGCTTTGGAAATTCACATGAAAGATCATGGTATAGAAGATCCGAATGAAAGAAATGCAAACATCTCTTGTGTGGAGTATGGTACGGTACAAGAAGATTCACAGGACTCAAATTCAGTAAATGTCAGCGCCACCTCGGATCCTGGCGATAAAAAGAACGAGTGCGACCTGTGCGGCAAGGTATTCTCGAATAGCGCTAATCTTAAGAGGCATATCAGAAATATTCACAATGTTATCAGAGGCAACGTCATCTGCGCCCATTGTCGACGAACGTTCAAGAGTAAAGAGTCGCATGACCGACACTTAGCAACTGATCACCCAAAGATTACGAAGTCCATACATCAGTGTTCTAAATGTCGAAAGACTTTCTTCTTCAGAGCTAACCTAAATCTTCACTTCGAAACTGCCCACGCTCAGGAATTAGGTGGTCACGAATGCGACATTTGCGGTAAGATGTTCATGGAAGAATCATCTTTAAAGATACACAGGAGCTGGCACAATCGAGCAAACTCTAGATTGAGTTTACGATTTATGAAGAAAGATGTCCAAAAGCCATTGAGTCAAACTAAGCAAGAGGAATCTTTCAATTCCAGTATGACCCGACCAGCTAGAGCACGAAAATCTTACCCAAATTTACCTCCAACAAAGCCAAATGGTAATTTCCAATGCCAAGTTTGCAGTGACAAGTTCAACGATGTAACAGAATTGAGGACACACTTATGGGATGTGCACTGTGCTCGCAATAAAGCTGAGAAGAGCTTTTCAGGTGACGAATTTCAATGTGAGCTTTGCACAAATGTTTTCCCTGACAAGGAGACATTAGACATGCATACGCAATGGCACAAAGCTCAACCCATTCTTGATGATGTAAAGAAATCTGATCACATTTGTGACATTTGTGGGAAACTATACAGCTCTAAAAAGATACTGTCGAGACATAAGAAGCTTCACAAATCCACAGTCGTAGCTGTTACAAAGCTACAGTCAGCTGGCAAAAACTTAGCAAGTAGTCCACTTGTATGCACTCTCTGTCACAAGGTGTTCAATAGTACTCGGTCGCTTCATCGTCATAGGCTCAACCTACATGCTAACATATTTAACCAACAATCCGAACATGTATACAACAACGCGAGAAGACTATCTCAAGAAGAGTCGAGATCTAAGAAAATAAAATTAGAAGAAGAGGATAAAAAAGCACCTCTCCCCATGGATGCCATGAGCGCGGGCAGGAAGTCAGTTATGTGCCACGTCTGTAGAAAGTTCTTTGCAAACATGAGCGTATTGTACAAGCACAAACAATTGGTGCACAATAAGACTCACATGAATCTGTTACAGAATCTAGCCAAGTCATATAATATCGAATGTATACCATTACCCAGCAATGATGGTAAAGTCCTTTGCAACATTTGCTATAAAAAGTTTTCTGGTGTGTCGAATCTGCGCCAGCATTTTACCATAAAACATAAAAATGCTCCTCCCAAATTTGCTTGTTCTGTAGACGGTTGCAAGCTCACGTTCCCAACGCCGACAATCGTAAAGAACCATGAATTGTCGCATAACAGCATTATCTACAGTTGCACCTTATGCGACAGACACGTATTCAACAAGACAGCAATGTCAGATCACTTGCTGACGACACACAACACTATCTACAATGCTGAGAACAGCAAGAACTTCCACAGAGAGATGGATTTGACCAAATATGTGGTGGAGGGTGCAGTAGACGCGACTTGTCCTCAATGCAAGATCAAGTATCCCAACAATAGGGCTATGAAGATTCACTACTTCAAGTTCCACGATGGTACAAACCAGTAGAATCGTGTATTTTTTCATGTCTGAAATAATTTGCAAAAATACCAACGAAATGTATAGGTGGTTAAGAAGAATCGAATGTGACAAGTACTTGGTCCTACGGGCGGAGAAACTCTTCGAGTTGACTAAATGCTGCCTTACACACATTTTTTTACCAAATCCTCGATTCACAACTAATTGTCTGATACATTGATGATAACGTTCATAAGAGTTCAAAGGGCACGTAATATCTCCTGACGTTCTTTTATTTCAGAGTAGATGGTTGAAATATACTTTGGCTGGTTTTGTTTCTCTTTGGCTATCACAGGAGATGACCTGTTCCTTAATCAGGATCAGGGCATATTAGCCTGATCTTTCATGAGCTTTGTAAATAAAGCACTACATATTATTGTAGAAGAATGAAGATACTACACGCGAGAAAGAGAGAGGGAGAGAGAGAGAGTCTTTATATTTCTTCATTTAATGTTATTCCCTGAGTTACAGTTTTCAGGTCTATTTCTGTATTGATCGCAATGTTAGTTATTTTCCGCTGAGCGCTAATCACTCAAAAGACATCGCGAAAATAAAAATAGCACTTATTGACACGTGTTGAATCAACTGGTCAGACTTCGTAGAAAATTAAGCGATCGACGTGTCTAGAAGATAATTGAGCTTGATTGATTGGAACTCTCGATGAATCTATTACTGAATATTTGAAGAAATTTTTTGGTTCGTTGAGGTATAACTTTATTTGTGGAATTGGAACGTGTCAACCTGAATGTGTTTGTATTCAGGAAAGAATGAAACATACTGCGAGACCTCTATTGTACGAGGTACATTTACAACAATATATCTTATCTTTTTTCTGTCTTATTTTTCTTTTTGTTATGGAACAACAGCTATTCTTTCCATTGCAATTTGGCTGAACGCGTTCACTTCACTAGTGGAAAACAGTGCGTCCCTAAATGTTGGACTCTAATGTAAATGAAGGATTGACATTTTCTAACGGTGCGGTTACATATAGGAGGGTATGATGAACGGTGAAGAGATATGATCGACAAACGAGGTTCAGTTTTTGCACATTAATTTATCAGAAGTGCTGTTTTCTGAATGCTAAAATGGAAAGCGATTTTTAAAATGTTGTTCTAGATTTTATTATTAATACGCATACTTGTATTGTATAAGCTGTAGCGTTTTTGCATATAGTGAACAAATAAAGGGAGAAGTAATAAGCACAGATCCTCGATTTTCCAAGAATCACTTGACGTTGTTCTTGTTCATCGACTAACGTCGCAAGGATAGTATTGTACAAGTTCTTAGATCGTTATTTTCTGTTTTTAAACTGTTCATAATAATTAGGCGATCATGTTTGTGAGCAATTTACCTCGTGTCTGTGATGATAGTTCTCGTGATGGCCATCAGAGGGCTACCATCGCTCATGATCCTATAAGTTTTTAACCTCTAGTTCTTCCATATGGATTATCGATCAGTTAGATTTACAGATGAAATATCTTACATTATCGAATGACCAAAGCCTTTATCAATATGTGTCTCTAGGAGTTGTTATATCGGTTAGGTATATCCTTATATATGGTTAGCCAAAACCTTTGTCTGATGGTACTGTCGATGGCAGCCATCTTAAAGAGCAGACCTAAAGAGGAAGAGTCTGAACGGACAATGACCAAACGTGGACAGCTCGATCGGTTAGAACAGACAACTCGCGGATGAGAACAATCCGATTTAGAATCATGGTTCAGCAATTTGATTCTTCTATTTGTACTAAAACGGGAGAGGGATTTGACTCCTTGGACTGATTTTAGATCAGACTGATATAGATCTTCTGTTCTAGCGTATTCACGACACGTGTTCATTAAGTAGCTCCTTTGATAAGATCATCAGTAAATATAGGAGATGTACATAATGATTTGTCTGGTTTACTAAACTCTTTGATTGTTGGTTAAGTTATATTCGAAGTCTTGGTTAGTGATAAGGCTATCTGAGCAGGCAAACTTTGTAATTGTTCTGAGCAGTATCTACACGCGTGGATAGGTGCTAAATGTGAATTTTATCTTTAACCGTTTTGTAATTAGAGAAACTAAATGAGGGAAATTGAAGTGCTATTCGGAGAAATCTGCAGGTTCAACCATTCCATCTACGTTAAGTTTCTTACAGCAGATGTTTGAGACGATGATTACACTCTCGTAGTTATCGTTCTACTCTAACTACAATAGTTCCGAACTTCTCAGACGTAATTGTAATATTCGTAATCATTTATCGGTAATGAAGATACATAGAAGCTATATTTCTGTACATTGAATGTTTTTATATAGTGTCTTTTTATGTGCATTTTGAAAAGAAAAGACTGAGAAAATAGGAATGTTTTATCGAATATTCTTAAACGATTCAGGTTTTAGAGATGCCGCAACGTGCTGAAAAATATTTCTCCTTTTAATTACGATTGCACGAAACATATTTCATTAGCTGAAAGAGATGAGACAATATGAACATTTTAATGCCTAACTGATAATAATGTGAAAATCTGAAATATTATATACATGTATATATGCGGATACATACATGTTGTATTTTAACTTCTTGCAGATGATTATGAATAAATAAATGTATGTATATTACATTAGTATAGTTAGCTCTCTTGCTTTCTCTATTTCTTTGTCTTTCATATCTTTTCTTCTCTATTTTTAATAATGAAATGTTAAGCGAGAAACTTCTACGAAGCACGTAGTTACGTATTAAATTTAAGAATTTTTAAGAAATCAGATCTCACAAGTACAAGATGAAAATATTATTTCTTCTCTGGAAAGGAATATTTTCGAAATTACTTTGGATGAAAAATCGAAAATTTTCAAATGGTCTTTTAGTTATAAGATGCAGTATATAGCAACGATAAAATGTGAAGATGAAAGATATTGAATCAAAATTGCATCTGTCTCGAGGTTGGAGGTGCCTTGTTGTTTGTCCTATTTTCACGTTCACGTTCGCGAACTTGCCCCGACACGATCATAACGTTATCAATGATCGTTGACAATGGTACCAGCCGTAGAACTATATTTTACTTGCAATGTTTCGCGTCCAGCGGCACTTATAGTATCCTAGACGAGCGAATAGCCGCTAAATTACACACCATGTGGATCGAGTATGTTATGTGCGTTCCTTATGTGGCTTTGAACGCAGCCATCCACGTCGAAAGAAGCTATGCACGTGTGGACACTGAATGCACATGTGCAACCAGTGCCTTTAAATTGTTGCAAGACTTTTTGCACAGACCACCTGCACGTACAATGTACATTTTGAAAGAGGATGCGTTGATTGAATGTCTTACATGTTCGAAACTGGGATTGCTATTTGTATGAAATCAGACCGACATGGATAACAGACATTATCC
Source organism: Bombus pyrosoma (assembly GCF_014825855.1). Taxonomy (NCBI): domain Eukaryota; kingdom Metazoa; phylum Arthropoda; class Insecta; order Hymenoptera; family Apidae; genus Bombus; species Bombus pyrosoma. The sequence goes on from NC_057772.1 coordinate 11,162,630, forward strand.
AAAACGTTTTAGTTTTACAATAATGCTCTTCTTCCAAAATATCAGGCAATGGTAAAATGATATTTTTCTTTAAAATATCATAGATGTAAAATTACAAAGATATTTAATTACAGCTTTAAATCTAGATCCATCATATTTAATGGTACCAATAGTGTTTAACTTTGGAAGAAGCGCAGGAACTTTATTTAACCAATATTTTTTATACGTCGTTATGTATACTTTTATGTCAATATCAAAGTTAATGTTAGGCGAAGTAAAAGAACAGAGATGTCTTAGTATCTCAGTATCTAACCAAGATCAATTTTAACTATTTGGATGCGTTCTTTTAATTAGTAAAGTAATTTGTACTAGATTGGAATATCGAACCCTAGGAGCGTAAAATTAATACGTATTGCATATCAAATTAAGTGTGTTACGCCATATGACGCGATATTGATTACTCCAAAAGAACACATGTCGAATGTCATAATCTCTTCATCTCTAGCCGATTCGAAGGTTTACATTGTTTAGGTATGTACATAAGAACTTGTTACTTTACTCATAGCGTGGAGTATTTTTGAGATATTAAATGCGTTAATGAAACTAATTGCGCTAAATGAAAATTCGACGATTTTATTATTTATCTTGGTCGGTTTTTGTGACGAAATTTCCTGCGTCGCGGCTGAATGAGAAATTAGGTCGCTAAGTAGAAATGAATGACATCGAAGCAGACTAGAAGGTCACGTGGGCTGCTCCATTTCAGTGTTGCAACATAATCACGCACACGTTTCGAGCCTAAACATACACGAGTTGTTTAATAGTCTCACGATGGCGTAAGACACGTGTTAGATACGTAGCGCAGATTAGACCAAAGATTTTTGTTAATTATTTTTGCTTTTACAGTTGTTGTTTCTTGGAAATCTTTAGAACTGAAGCATTTAAGCAGAGTTTCATATTCGATCTTTTAGAAGCAATCCTACGTCTTCTTTTATCATTTTAAACTTTATTCTTTGTGATAGACCAGCTTGGAGTCGTTTGTTTAAGTTATAAAACTGATTTCCTTATCAAGTGTTGTATAAATACTGTATTAATTCTATAGAAATTAAAAGAGTTTCAGATTCGCGTTTAAATAAAATCTTCTTCATTCTTTTTTTTCTGAAATAAACGGAATTTTGTCATTATAAACTTTGCGTTAGTCTTTAACAAACGTTAGAGTTCGAACGAATTGCGATCAGATTTTGTACAGAAAAATTATACGCGTGATTATAACTTTATAGTTATAACTTTTTGTTTGATGATAAATCGTGTCGCCAAGTGTCCTTTACTTTGACTGCGTTGTTCACAGTGACGCTATACACGGCTGACTTAGATTTTTTAATCAAAGACACTGGTATCTGTAACGCTGTTAATTATTCAGTGCGCGAAAGTTAGGTCACCGGGTGTTTATCGATTAGATTTTTAACTAGCTCGCTCGTCGTATACACGTCAAGTTTCTAATCGCGTTCTAACGTGTCTCGTCCATCGCGCTATAGGGATTATAGTTTCCTTTTTAGTGGATCTACCTACTGAAGTAAATACATATTTTCCTGTAAATATTGGAATGACCGCTTTTCCGTTAAAAGTGGCTTTCATATATATATATATATATATATGAAATATTGAAATTTTCTATGTATTTTGCAAAGACGAAACTTTCTTTCTTTCTTATGCTTAAAGTAATTGGAGAGTGCTCGTAGAAAACTGTGTAAATACAAAAATTGAAAGATTCTGATTTTTCAATGCGAAATGTTCTACATAGCAATAAGAATACCGTGATATGGAATTAAAGTGCAATTTACCTTCCTGAATAATTATTAATAATGTGTTTTCTACAAGCACTCTTCAATTGTGTATAACATTTATCTATAAAATACTATTATTTCATAATACGTTGTGGTGTTATAAAATAAGTTAATGTATCGCAATGTGTATGTGCGTGTATTGGTTGTATGCATGAACGTTTATACATATGTACGATACATTTAGTGGATATCAATAATCTTCCTTGTAACAGCTGTGAGTCTGAAATACAAATAAACATTCTATTCTCTATTTTAATCTATAACAGCTCGTTGTTAGTTTATTTAGTATAAAATAATTAATTATTTGCCAGAAGATCTCTCCCTTTCGCAATAATAGTATCCTTTTAAATAAGAATTGTAGGAATTAATCTTCCTTTGACATCGACAGGAATATCTTAAACGTGAAAATTTATTCCGCGCATTTAAATTTATCCATTTGCGTTCTGATCGTTTCAAATAACAGCTCGGTATTTTAAACGACGAGTAGAAATGCAGAAGACCGTGTACAGGAAAGGAAACGAAAATTGCTTCACGTCGACCCACGGTCCCATGTCGAAAAGGTTAGAAAGGAGGGAATTTTTAACCTTGGTTAAAAAGTATTGCCACACCCAGCGTATTCTCCAAACTTGATTCCAACTAATTTTTACTCATTTCGTTCTCTACAACTTGGTTCGCATGATCACGTGTTTCAATACAATCGAAGAAACAGAAAACATGTTGCACAACGTGAATTCATCGAATTCAAACCGCTATAATATCTCTTTTCACGATTGAATTCGACATTCCATACAATTGCAGAAAATATCGCGCGCTGTTTTAACAATCATAAATAATTCATTTCGTTTGATCCATAGATAAAATTGCACTTTGTTTTAGTTTACTTTACAGGGGGCATTTTGTTCAATTCATTGTACAAATTATCATCAGTCATTATAATAAACGAGTGTTTGATTCCAAGAGATATACTTGCGTCGGACATGTGTTTGACTACTATGCAAATTGTACAAATTTCTTCATCGACATTTTGCACGTACACATACGTACCCGCATTTTTATAAGCAAAAATTATTATAAAAATTAACGCAGATATCTGACAGAATAAGAAAAGAAGTGGAACGCCAAAGTCTTGCCTATGAAGAACCTTGAAGAGAAGGTTGTAGAACTATTATCATCCTGTTCAGGCAACAAAAGATTGTCGAGGTATTATATATATATATATATGTATAGTTAGTTATAGGAACTTGGAATTCAATGAACCACGTTCCATGCAGATATTGAATTGGACTGACTCACGACTGGAACGCAGGCGTCCCATAAAAGGCTGAAGTTCCAACACACTGATTTGATCGTGATAATGTTGCAGACGAGGCATTGACACGCATTGGTTTGTCCGAACAATTTGACCTTGACCGTATCACGATGGAAACGCCTCTATAAATCTGATCTATCAAAGTTGTAAGTGCGACTAAACTCCATGGTATCGTGTCTACCCTACTTTTGTATCCTCGTACGAATCAATTATAAACATTCTTTCAGTAGTTTGGGTCAATTATGCGATTCGACTATTTAATAAGAGGAAGATTTTATAAGAATTGATTCTGTTTCTTGATTGTGCTTCGTTTAATTGGCATCCAGCTTATGTAACATGTGACACTATGTATATATACTGGCGGTCATAAGTATTAGGGCATCTACTGATATTCACTGTAAATTAAATTTTCTAATTAATCTACTATCGACTATAGTAGTGTAATCTGAAATGTTATATCGTTACCAGTTAAATGTAACCAGTAAGCTTTAACACTTGTGGCTGACAAATTATTCATCTTGCACTGCAACAAATTTTCCGTTGCTAGATGAGATCTACGAAAGATTATTTAAAAATGTGAAAAGGACAAAGTTCTTTAAGAGCCATTTGTCATTCATCAATTCAAACACGCCTAATATTAAAAATCTGAAATTAAAACTTTCATTTTGCCTCGCAATCCTTTTCCCAGGAAACTTCTCAATTACAAAGAACAAGATTCAATACGATCCATACTAGATATCATTTCCCAATGAAAATTAAAAATTTGTAAAAAAAAAAAGAGAAATTACCAAAAGCCCAGTTACGTACTTTGAAACCGTACTGTAACGACTTTCTACGGTTCTTTCCACTAGTTTCATTCAAATCCCCTTCCTTTCTTCTCCAAAAGCCTCGAGACAGAGCAAAATAGCGTGAACCAACCTCTACAACTACCATATCCTTGATTCCGAACCGTAGATCCTAAATAACGAGTAATTATTCAGTGACCATGATTCGACACCGGATGACAAACGGACGTTGAAATTGCGATCGAAGGCGTTCCTTGACGCCAGTTCGATCGAAATCGAGATCAAACGCGCGTTCCTCGATTCGGGAAACGTTGACCGCTCGTTCACCGCGATTACGTCACCGTCGATCGTATCCAGCCGAGGCTGAATGGAAACGGGGCGTCACTCGATCGATGATCCATCGATCAATGTCACACTTTGACACGGATCTACCGTGACTGGACCGACACGAAGCGTTCGTTTGTTGGCTAGCCTTAACCGTTGCCTGTGGTACAATGCTCGGTACTTTACTCGGTAAGATGGTGTAGCTGCGCTGTTCGAGACTGCTCGATTAATTAGGCACCCTCGAGTGACACGCCGTTGCCTCGCCGTTTAATTAATCGATCACGAATGTCCTGCACCCTCGTGGATCGGCAACTGCGACCCTTAGAGAATTAGGGAACGATGGCGACTGCTGGGGGAAAAATTAGATTGGAAGTGTCTGGAGATTGGTTTGGTAGCTTGGAGAAGTTATGATGGCAATGGAATATTTGGAAATTGTTTGGGAAATTGTGGGACAGCACAAGCGCAATACGATATATCGAACAGAAACGTCTTTAACTAATAATTTTAGGTTTTAAACTTTCAGGATGATTAGACGAGCATATCTATCGGATGATCATATCTGACACTCTTTGGGTTTTGATCGTGTTCTTATTAGCGCGCTTCGTTTCAACGTTTGCAGTGAACGCTGCAGTTCATTTGTTCAAGACAGAGCCGAAGAGAGGATGATGATCGATAAGTGCCAAATTAGGCAGTTGAAATTCTAACAAGACATCATACATTGCATACTTTGTCGTTGATGATTTATTGAAAAGCTGTCATCTGAAGAGGAAGAGGATGAGATGTAACAACAATACATTTGATATATAACATCTTGTTTTAGAAATAAGTAGTAACAAACGTATTCCATATGATATTTGCATCGTGACATCTTACCTCAATTTGTTTCGTGTTACCGTTATCAATTCACAATTTGAGCAATATATTTCTGCATACTATATATATCAAGGCTATCCTTTACAAAATAGCGTTTGAATTTCTGCATTCCACGCTTTCAGTTTCAAGTTATCATCGTCCGAAGTCACGAAGCTCCAAGCTTCACCTTTCAGGACACTGTCAGTTCATCTACATTTTTTACGACTTTCCCATCGCACTTGCCAAAAGTGATTGCGCTCTTATGGTACCTTAGAATCTATCGAATCTATAGGATTCATATCTATAGAATTGTTGAGAATTTTGGATCTTTGAAGCCGAAATAATGTTATGGGAACACAAAATTTACACTCTTAATTAATGTTTGAATAGTTATACATTTATTTAATGGACGATCTCTATTATATTTATCGATACATATCTGCACGCGTCTCAGCACTTTCTTCTTTACCTGACTGTTAACTGACGACCCTTCCAGATGCTTCTAACGACTGACCAGTTTACGGTCATCTGTTTTTGAGACACTGCGCACACAAATGCTCCCATACACTAATATTCGCATACAAGTATTCTTACTGCACGTTTAACCTAGTCCAGCACAGAAAATTATACATATCTCAAGAAGAATATAAAAATATAGGAATCTATAGATATAGAATTAGATCTATGGGAGTATGACAGCATATTAAAATTTTAGATGCCTGAACGAGCATATAAATTTGCTACTTTTCGATCGCCCTTCTTCCATCAAGACAAAAAATGAGCAATTTAATTGAAATTTCGCGAAACTCAAAGTATCACAAGTATGTCATCTTCAATTACCACTGTTATTATCAATTCGCCACTACGACACTTTCTCACTATTGCAAAGAGGCTCGATCCGAACGAAACTCGATTATCCTCGGCATGCAAAGAAAGCTGCTCCAAATCAGCTTTTCTCCATGGTAATTACAATGTGATTCGTCCTCGAAGCAAATCGAGTTAGCGTCTCTGCCGAGACATGCGAATCACCTCCACTCGTAGATTTTCTGACACTCGATAATGCGATCGGCAATTATAACACACCCGGTAAACCTGGTCACGGTCGACACAGCTTCTAATCGAATTATCTTCGTTCCAGCTTGGAAATCGATCGTAATATATATATATATATCGCTTCCTCAACTATTTTCTGTCGAGCTGACATTGAGCCGCGAGCAACGGATGGAAGAGCGTTCTCGATTTCCTTCGGACGTAGCTGTACACTACATTCCTATTCTATTGCGAGGCGTTTCCTTCCCCGAAGGAAATGAATAGGCGGATTTGTTATTCATGACGTGTCGTTGATCTTGTTGGCACGGTATTTAGAATACCAGCTATTTCTTGAGATCAGTATTGGTAATAATAGGTTTATCATATTACTCAATTTTATGAGCAAACGAGAAAGTTTGGAGCTGTCGTGTGAAGCTTGTTGCTCTGTATGTAATATGTGTTAGGTCAATGCATATGAAATGTCGCTTTCTTCTAACAAAATTTTAATCGAACATAGATTTTTCAAAATGACAAACGCGTAATTGAATCTTAATCGAATTTTTATATCACCCTTCTAATTCATGTAGGTTCTCTAGAACATGACACGTTTAATCAGAGTAATTTCCACATTATTCGATCTAGCATAATCTTCCAATGACAGAATAGTTTTATTATCTCAGGTGAATAAGAATTATCGGTTTCAAAATAAGACATTTTTGTTAGATTCTTTTAAAATAATCTACACGTACTAAGAGTTAAACGTTTGTTGGAATGAAACTGTTACAGTCTCTTTTAAAAATATTTAACATATTAGCATTTAGAAAGTTCAGTTACACGCACATAGCTGCATGTTGTTTGTCAAGTCATTCGAATTTTGTCAACATCGTGCACAATTCAATTGTCGCTTCTTCGATTGTCGATTTTTCTAACAAACGGGCAAGAAGATAAAAAGTGAACCATTAAAACGGCTCACGTTGAGCCAGTTTCGTGTCTGTTGATCGACACTTCAACGACCTCGCTCTCAATGCATCACCGCGTGATGCACATGCACTTCAGTCTCCTGGCAATTGCATGATCATTTCCCATTGGTCGTTGCGGCGTACTCGATTTATGGTGTACTATTATTCCCGTTGATCGTTTCTATTGACGACCTGTTCTTTTATTTTTACGCTACATTATTCTGACATTTTTCTCACAAAAATAACACTCTCGCTTTTTTCTGCACACCGAAGATTATTCATGGACGTCATTCTCAAAATATTCGTCGAATTTTTCAAAACGACTCTTCTGCTTTATAGATTATAAATAGAACGAGCCTGAAGCCTCGAGTTATTCAAAATTGTTCGACGTTTCTTTAAAAGCTCATACGTGGTGAATTTTTAAGGCAAGTATGGTAAATCGATATAGTTGATGAAAATATCGAGCACGTGTGGCCTACGTCTCGCGTTCGCTTTTCGAAATCGTTAATCCACCGGTCGAAAACGATCGAAGGGGCTGTAAAGCGAGACGCTGCACCTAATATCATTTTACGACATCTACGTGCCACTGATTTCTGTAACGTTTCGCAACATAGTGTTTATGAAGTAGGTAAATTTGTGATTGCAGCTAACGCCTACAGTTGCTGGCGAAAGTATTCCTATACTTACCGTAAAAAACTTCTACAAACTCTTTTGTACGTATCGTACGAAATATTTTGATATTTCATTAGCACCATAATGAAACGCGACTGCCACGATTACATATATTGAACATGTATTGAACTCAAATCTGAAAATATATATAGAAGTTGCAACATGTTTGCTGCAAACTTGTATTCAGTCAAACGCTAATATACTTGCAGTGTGAGTGTCACCTTAAAGGTAGCGCTGCTGAATACCGAGACTTAGTGATAATTAGCTGTTTAGATATTCTTGTAATCTCTGCAAAATATTATATCGATGGTCCACTGCATAAATACTGTGTGTCCACTCTTAGCATCTAAGGAAAAAACAGTTTTAAAAATTAAAGGATAATTTAAAATGAAGCTCGACTTTGAGTTACAATTAAAGTGTGAAAGTTACCTTAAAGGTAGTGCCGCTGAATACCGAGTCTTATCGATATTGTGTGATAATTAGCTATTTAGATATTCTTGTAATCTCTGCAAAATATTATATCGATGGTCCACTGCATAAATACTGTGTGTCCACTTTTATTGTTCAGAGAAAGAACAGTTTTAAAAATTAAAGGATAATTGAAAATGAAGCTTGACTTTAAGTTATAATTAAATTTGAACTAAACTTTATAATAAAACTTTGTGTATCGTACTTATCTTTGCTATTGTATTTATCAATGCTGTCATAAAATTGATTGTAAACTGTGCACCGATCTCTTTAAGGATGGATTTAGATGGATCATAATCCTTAAGAATATCTTACACCAGATACGATAAACATTTCTGACAAATTTAGATTTATTTAATTAAATTTAGATTGAATGTGATTTTTATATAACATAAAGAAATAGTCAACAACTGTTTATTGCATACGAAAGCATAAATTTCACAAAGAGTGGACATACAGTATTTGCAGAGTAAGCCATCGATATATTCTGATATAATCGACATTTCTGACAAATTTAGATTTATTTAATTAAATTTAGATTGAATGTGATTTTTATATAACATAAAGAAATAGTCAACAACTATTTGTTGTATACGAAAGCATAAATTTCACAAAGAGTGGACATACAGTATTTGCAGAGTAAGCCATCGATATATTCTGATATAATCGACATTTCTGACAAATTTAGATTTATTTAATTAAATTTAGATTGAATGTGATTTTTATATAACATAAAGAAATAGTCAACAACTATTTGTTGCATACGAAAGCATAAATTTCACAAAGAGTGNGACATACAGTATTTGCAGAGTAAGCCATTGATATATTCTGATATAATCGACATTTCTGACAAATTTAGATTTATTTAATTAAATTTAGATTGAATGTGATTTTTATATAACATAAAGAAATAGTTAACAACTGTTTGTTACATACGAAAGCATAAATTTCACAAAGAGTGGACACACAGTATTTGCAGAGTAAGCCATCGATATATTCGTTCCGAATATCCTGCGGCTTCTATATACATTTTTAGAATCGTTTCAAATCTTATAAATACGATCATCATGGTTGGGTGTCATCACAACGTTAACGAAATTTTGAAATGTTTCGCTTGACACACGTAATATATTCATAAAAGTATCGGCAAGCGTACGAATACTTGCGACCCATCAACCATTCATCTGATCCAGAAAAATTATTTGAATTGAACTATGACAGAGATCCTTGAGAAGCTTTCTAAACATCGAAGAAAGGAAAAAATGCGGCAAAGAAGACAATCTTGAAGATTATTCTCGACGTACCAAACTTTGAGGGCATCCGCAAACCGGTCACAAGAATCCAATTGCGACGGAATCGGATTTACGTAACGCGGCGATCACGCGAAACCATATACGCGGCCATCGACGAGTAGCAGCGTTCGCTCGTTCGCATCTGGTCGGTTCTCCAATTTCAAGGCCGTGCGTACGCGTTACATAAAAGAGTTTACTCGATGCAGAGGCCGCAGAATCTCGGAGGACGCGAATTGTTCGAGAATCGCGACACTCGATCCAACGAGGCGAGGCTGTCGTTCGCGTTACGAACAGGCGGCAACGCGAGGACCATTTGAAAAGCTTACGAATTACAAACTTACAGATTAACATTATCGTAGATCGATATTAACTTAACTTAGCTTATGTTACGTGTAGATTAATATTAATGTAACAGTAGTGATATATCATTTTTGTACCAATTCTATTTCACGATTTGTTTTATAATTACTGAGAATGTAGGATACAGGATGCTAAACAGAAAAATCAATTTAGGTGTATATGTAATTGAAATATTTAAAATAAAGGAGCAATTACGCACAGTGGCGGGTAAAAGAAAGTTTATAAAATAAGAAGTATAAAAAGGCATGATTTTACAAAATGCATTTATATCTAACGATTTTGAAAATGTACCGCCTACTTGTGTGTTGACTGTGATCTTTAAATTCACACAATTGCATTGTATTTCATTTAATATGCCTTAATATATCGAGATTGATCAAAGAAGTATACAACAACTGACTGTGTATTTTGTATTTGCTTCGTAAAATATGTTTCCTTAACCCCTTCCCGTGCCATTTAGTACGACGAAACTCGGGCCCAAGCGGTGGACATCGACGCGCGTTAAACAGGCTGATGCTCGTAAACAGTCGCAACACGAACCGAAATGTAGATGTATCTGGTCGCGAGTCAGACTCGTGATATTCATGTTTGGGCCAAAATCTTCATCGCGAGTCTGACTCGCAATTTTGCGTCATATTGAATATTTAATGTATATATTGTAACTCGAATATTTAACTAGTCGTATTGCACGCATTATCTGGTCGCGAAATTTTCAAATCGCCCTCGTAAATCGATGACTGTATCGTTGGCACACGACACTACTTATTATCATTATCGGTGCTGTTATGCACGTCGATATGTTGCTTAATTTACGGCAGAACGTATTCGGATCTTGTAAAACGCTGAATAATTTCTACGGTTTCTTTGTATTTTTACCATTCGGCAGTGAGCTTTTATAGTTTTGTGACAAATGCAGATTCGTGAAATTCGAAACATATCAAGAGAATTGTAGGGGATGGTGTCGATATATGTCATGCAGGATATAGTAAGAAATTTATCTGCTGTTATTATATAACAGCGCTTTATAAGACAGTTAATTATAAAGAAGGGTGGCATATAGAGACTAACGTGCACGAAATCGAAACTTGGTAAGTTTGTAAGAAGAAAAAGTTAGGCTGGAAAAAAATAGACTGAAAAATTGAAACTTAACTAAAAGTTCCAACGAAAATATTCGGACACTAGCATAACTTTGACTCCTATGTTATATCCTATGTTATATGTAATGTTGTTTTTTAAACCAACATTACCAAGGCTGGATTGGTCGTGCTGGAACAATAGCTTGGCCACCACTGACTTAACTCCGCTTGACTTTTATTTATGGAGCCATATTAAATCAATTGTCTATTCTGAAGAAATCGCAAGTTGCGAGCAATTGAAAGAAAAGATTATTGTAGCCTTTCATACTTTAAAACAATCAAATAAGTTAGAAAGTGTTCATAGAAATTTAATTAGAAGAGCAGAACTATGTGTTCGGCAGAATGGGCAACATTTTCAGCAATTTTTGTAGTAATAAACTTTATGATTACTTCATATTATTTCATTATGTATTCCTAACCTTCCGTTACGGCAAAAACAAACTTAAACTGCCATAATATTCACCGAGACAACGATCTACAGTGAGATCCGTTATAACGTGTGCACGTTAAGTGCACGTTAATAAAGTGCACACGTATCGAGCGAAAATTCAAAGTCGATTTTCTCGAAAACAAAGCCTCAAACGAAAAATTTTTATTCTTTATTTTCGGCTTCTTTTTTCGCGTAGAATCACCCCCTTTCCGTTTGTATCACCAGTTACAAACCACCCTGTATATCTGAAATAAATATAGATAAAATAACAAAGATGTTTCGCAGTATATTGAAATATAGTATTAGGTCGTCCGAAAAGTTTCTTTCGTTTTATAGGGAAGTAATGGACGCACAACATTTTCCGTTTTATATTATTTTATCGAATTACGTATGATCCATTTTGTTCTATCAAGATAAAAATTACAACGCTCTACAGATTAGGTTTCATGTTTGTATAAAGATGCGTTGTTGTAAAAGTCTGTAAAAGAAAGACACTTTTCGGACAACCTAATATGTAGATGTCAGGAAGTAAGTAACTGTTGATTTAAAACAAACCGTTGTTTAAATATGGAAAAAAATATTGTTTTTTATATCGATGGATTTATACTGATCTTTATACACCAAAAAATCTAAAATGGTGACTTCTTTTCTAAAAGTTTAATATTTTGTCCGATGATTTAATATTTTGTTCCGTAACACGTTTAACTGTTCGTCATCTTTTTACCGTCGTTTTTCTATTGTTATATTTTACTAATTTTACGGTCCAGTTCCTAAACATTAGTTTACGTTTCTACTTCTGCAAACAACCCGTTGTTTCAGTTTGATAAATTAAATTTATAACGTATCGGAGTGTTCTCGCAAATTCTAAATTTATTTTTCTTCGGTTCTATTCTTTTACTGTCAGTTCGAATATTTTCGAAACACGAAGATTCACTTTATTACGTTTCTTTTAATATCAAAACAACGATTCGTTTTCAGTCAAAAGTTCCTTACTTTCTGACATCTATGTACTATACTCCAGTATACTACAAAACACCCTTGCTATTTTATATGTATTTATTTCAGATATAGAAGATAGAAGTCAAAGTTACGTTAGCGTGCGAATATTTTCGAGACCGACCGTATACGTATTTCCTAAATAAAGCTCGTAATATTAACATTTATTTTCGACCTCCATTCGAATACACCTCCGTGATGCCAAAGAGACGTTAAATACGCCTCAGCAAGCATAACGTCACTGAATTAACAAATAAAACGAAACGTCCATTTTCATGAAATACCAGACGATCTAAATAATTTTCCTCTTGTTAGCATTTAATAAATAATTCAACAGGAAGGCAAAGTAACGGAGATAAATCATTCTCTCGCATTGAAAAAGAGTGAAAGCCAAAACAAAACGGAATCGCTGCCATTAATAAACCATAGCGAGGTATCGAAGTGAAAAGGAAAAAAGAAAGGCATATCGATCGACCAACGAAATCGAACGCGTTTCATCTCGATACGATGGAAAATAAATATTTTTTCCTGCCCGTTTCCACGCGTTTCGTATGAAATTCCACCTTTCACAGCCAGACAGCAACGAGTAAACAGCGAACGGAAAATATTTCGACGAACGTACATATATCACGGTCGAACGGTCGTGTTCTAACGAAATATCATTTTGCAAACGTATCACACGGCGATCTTCGCTGAATTAATGCGACAAGTATGCCAGCTCGCGACCGTACGATATCGCATCGCGAGAATTTCAAAACGGATGCAAATAAATTTCTCGATACGTTTTCCGCTGGCTCTGATCGAAACGCCAACGATTCGTTCGTCAGATAATCGTCGTATTCGCAATTTTGTCCATTGTGAAAACGATAATTTCTAGGACGACGACGAGAAACTGCGATGAATTTAAAGCTTGGAAAACGTAGGAGGCAGTTCGAGGAGGAGTTGCAAAATCATAGGAATTTTATCGAAGTGTAGAACACATTGTAGATGAAACGTTGAAGTCTTAGTTTTCGTCTCATTTTTAAGGGCTGTTGCATGTTTGGTTTCTTGATTAGATTCTGATCGAAGCCGTTTTAAAAATAATGATTTTATCGCTCAACTACTTCCTTCCTCGAATCGGTAAATTTCAATAATGACAAAGAAACAAAAATGATAGCTGTGTCTTAATCAGTATGTGATAGTTTTAATCAAAGTTTTAAGGGAGGATTAAGACATTAACCATCTATCGATTAAAACGAGTCAAAGAATTTAACTAATATGTGAACACTCGGAGAATTCGAAGTTTACAATTTAAATTTCGATTGTAAATTTGGAACCTTTACGAAAGTTTCAAGCTCCAAAGGTTTCGAATTTGAGCCTGAAATTAGCTTCAGTTTTGCATTTAAACACTATCTCGACTCTCTTCAAGTTACTTAAGTTCAGGTTACATAAATGAATTATTTATTTTCGACCGCCCACTCCAATCATCCCGAGCAATTGGATTATATTTAAATTAACCATTCCGGCTCCGAATATCATATTCGATTCGGTTAGTGAATCAGCATTTTTCTACCAATTGAAAATAAAAAAACATCGCTCATCTTTTTATTCAGCAGCTTTTTTATTGTTTTAATTATAAAGAAGTAACAAAGAATAATAATTTCATGATATTACCATACTTTCTCTCTCTTCGTCGTTCGCGCTCGCACACTCTCCCTTACACGCTCTCTCTACGAGCTCTCTCTCGCTCTCTCCCTTTCATTCTTCCACGCTTTCTCTCTCTCGCTGTCTCTATGTATTTATATCAATATTATTTTAATAGATATACTCATTCACGTATTGAATATCGTGGCAAATATATAGATAAAGGTTTCATCTAACGTTCACACGTCGCGGATTAGCGACCGTGCAACAGAGACGCGTCTCTATCTCCTCCCTTCCATTTCCAATCGTCAAACCCGCAACCCCAAGGACTTCACTTTGCGCAAAATTTCTCTGACCTTCGATCCTTAACACGTTTGGCTATGCGCCAGGTCAACGCGTATTTTTAAGTTATACGAGCAAATGAGAATAAAAATGAATTATCTAGTGGAATAATCATGAACAAATGCACAAAAATCCACAGTCCACCAATGTAGTCCACGTGCTGTAATACTAAAACAAAGGAATTTTCAAACAGTGGAATTAGTAAGTAAGTAACAATATCGCGGCCCAGTAATGAACGTTTCGATAAACATTTTACACTTCTCTTTTGCTTAACAGTCTCTTTTTAAACAATTCATTCTTCTCATCTCTCTTTCCAACTGAAAACGGATAAACAGAAAAAGAAAAGACAGCTGTTGTTAAGGAAATACGGGGAAGGCAGACAACCGGAAGTCCGTTGATTCGCGGGTTTAAGATTGATGGTCGCGTGTCGAAGGAGGCGCTGCACGGAAGTGTCCGTCCCAGTCAAGAAATTTCCTCTTGACTCGTCGCGACACTTCGAACGGACCTAATGACTGGGTATTCGTCGCGACTTAACCATACATCGATTCGCGGAGACGAGTCGCTGGGTCTCGAAGGAAACCGGAAATCGGACCGGAGAACAGGATCTGCCCGGTCGTTTCTTCAAGGTTCGATTCATTTTTTCCTATCACTTTTCTTTGTCTCTTCGACAAGCATTTTCTATTCAACTCTTGAATTTAATTTCGTTATTCGGTTATTAATTCAAGATTCGTTTCATTCCTCCCTTGCCCATTCAATAGAAATATGAAAATAGCTTCTTAACCTTGAACGTTGCGAAAATTTCGTCAGTTTTGTTTGCTTATTTCTTTTTTTTTCTTTTTGCTAGGGAACTTCTTCTTTGTTCTCCTTCTTCTTTTTCGAGGAAGATGCTTTTGGACTGTTCATTTGCAACGATTCGGAACATGTTGATGGAGATGGACGAAACTCGCAACGAGATAACAAAAGAATTTTCCCAAACTTCCTCTAAACTTTCAAGGTCCGCAAGGCTTTCGTGTCGCTTGGATCGCTAGGTAGTTGGAGGATACTGATACTGTGTCGAGGTGTGTATAAAATTTCTATAAAAGTCGAGGAAAACTAGTCAAATCTATTCTGCGTTGTTGTATCAAAATCAATATCAACGAATAATGTCCTTCCAACTGGTATTTAAAGCGTCCTCATACATATATTTCACGATCCTCTCGTCGAATCGGATACTAAAGTCGTACAGATCCTGCCATTGAAAATTCCTAGCTTCTTTTTTTCACCCATTCCCTGCTATTTACATTGATCGTAAATCGAAATTAAATTCGACGAGAATTAATTCATCAATTCGGTTCCATTCGATGAGAAGCAAACCTCACCGAAATTTGGTTATTTTCTCTTTTTTTTAAAAAAATATAAGAAGAACTTTAAATTTCTGCTATCATATAGAATCGACTCCTGCAATTTTCAAGCTCGGTTTTAGAGAAACAAGCGCGTTCTGCAAGACGTACGATGATAAAACACGTGCCTCGGTTTCCCCAGAACAGAGGACGAGGCTACGTTTACGTAAATCCATCGAACGCATTATCTTCTCCAAAAATGTCGATCAAAACTAGAAGACACTACCAACGAATTGGCTTCGGTCAATCGTTCGATGATCATTTGCGTACGTTCCCGTGGTTTTGCTTCGTTCTAGAAAGCTCGTAATGCTTCAACTAATTATCTCAAAATATACTTTACTAAAATCTTACATTTTCTCGTCTTTGTCTCTCAAGAATAGAAAACTGGCTTGGCTTCTTCTTTTCTTCATAGAACGTAATGCTTTTATTCGAAAAACCATTGAGCTAAAGATCGATCTTAAAGCGTGTTACAGCAAAGTACGATCATCTTTCGTTATCGTTCATCGATTTTTCAAACGAATATTAGGAACAAACATCGGCTTAATTCGCGAGAAAAAACGCACACTCGATTATCAAGCGATACGTCGACTCGAAGCACGTCGTTGTCATAGATCGTTTTGAACACGTGACTGACCGGAAGCACTGTTGAAATCCCCTGGCTCGTTCCGGTTTCCGACGACAATCGTGCGCGTTCGCTCGCTCAACTAATAGAAACTCGACAACATTGAACTATATCGAGAATTATCGCCTAGACTACAAAATTCCAACAACTAATTGGGCGCCTCCTATCGAAGAAACTAATGTGTACTAATACCAGGCGCCCTCCCCTTGACCTCACCGACGCCATCCTGGATCTTCTCCCTTCGATCGTTTTTTTTTTTTTTTTTTTTTTAATAATAAAGAGATCTGCCACGAAACTGCCCCCTCTCGATCGGGTTAATTGTCTATTTATTCCTGGGCAGAGTACCAATTGTTTCTGCCGTCCATTCCAATCGATAATTAAAATATTGCCGACTGAACCTCTTTCTATTAAACTTTATAAAACAGTAACAAACTTTAACTAAATAATATTTTAATATTCTATCGGAGTCAATAACTGAAACGTCCTCGAGCGAATATTCTTACATTGAATATGGTAAAATAGTGGAATATGGAATATCATGAAATCTTATTGAAAATCTAAAAGGAATTTCAGCAAAGTGGATCTAATATCAAATTTACAAGTTTCTGCACGAAGTTCGCTTTTCCTAAAATTCACATAAAAATCTGTAGTGTCGCTGTTTTACTGAGAAAAATAGATTCATAAATCAAGTCAGCAATGGTTTTTATAACGAAACTGTATCCAGCGATTCTAAAGGTTCAGAGATATTTTATTTTATTCCAAAACTAAGGTTCACCAGAGGATTGGACTCTGCCCAAAATTGGCGAGAGAGAGAGAGAGAGAGAGAGAAAGAGAGAGAGAGAGTCGCGGCACGAGTTGCAATTCAAATCGATTAATGGAGGTCCGAGCGACATGGGCGGGGATTCGATCCAGGAAGCGAGATTGATCGGCACCACCCTCGTCCGCCGTATTTGCACGAGAAACTATATGTAAGAAAGAACACTCTCTCGCGAAAAACGAAAAGTTTCCTCCATTACCGCATGCACGCTCGCATATACGCTCATGCAGGCAAACAATCAGGAAACGTTCTCTCTTATTCTTTCCGCCATTTCCTCTTCGCCTTATTAAACTCATTCGCTCGTTCTTGTACGCGTGAAACGAAATTTTCTTGAAACTTTTCCCGGCGGATCTCCGCAGCCAAATACAAGAAAAGCCACTGAACGATAGAGACACGAAACAACATCGCGAAATTAACAGCGCACCTTCGATCGTTCGAATCGATAAATAATGACACACGTTGATCGATCTACATTGATCGAGGAGGGTGATCGTTTGCTTGCGAAAAGTCGCCATTTGTAATGTAATGTATAATTATTAGCGACTTTTAAACGCGTGTGAAGCTCGATCGAAGCTTTCGTAAAAGAATCTGCGATCTAATTTCTCGTTTTTTTTTTTTCTAGGATTCCATGAACATCGAGCTTGCCCGGAATCGACGGTGTATCTTTTTTTCTATAAAATTATAAAACATCTGGATCCGTTTTCATCATTTTCCCGCTCGTTTCTCCTCCTCGATCCTTTGCTGATTTTCTTTCGAAGCGTTCACCACCCTCGACCGGTGTTCGCGCTCCACGAATTCGTGTCTCGGCCGGAAGCTCATGTCGCTTCCGTTCGCCAAGCGGCTCTAGCGCACAATATTCTTAATTAATAAAATGAACAGCACGTCGCTGCTACTAAATACGACTAAACTGGTTGTTGCGAGGTTTCCACTGCTGTCGCATAAGTCGTTCTCTTTGGAAGCGATCGCGCTACGTCTTTCTCGTTTCTTTGCTAATTTCTTAAAAATGTTTTCTCCTTTTCTTCTGTTTTAAAGAAAAGAAACACGTGACTGCGCGCCGGTGTTTCGATGGACGTGCGACAAAAGAGTGGCATTTATACGGAAACAAGGTCGACGAATACGGTACAATATCTAAAAAATTGATAGCAGTAGAGTAGCAATAATATTAATAAGAATAATCATTTTTATATAAGAGTAATAAGAATAACGAGATAATAGTAGTAGTAATAGTAGTAATAAACAAAGCATTTGACAAGCTGCAGAATACAATACAAAGGTACAAATAATAGGGAACAAAAATCCATTATCATTATTCTCGGGACATTGGTCGTGTCACGAAATTAACATAAACAATATGTATTTTGTGAAATTGTGTGTATGTCTGTGTGTCTGTGTTCACGAACAGGCTGCATACAGGCGCATTGTATCAACGCACGCGTCTTTTACGCTTTTTCTCTTAATTTTTTAAACGAACAGCATCTTTCTTGGCGCCCCTCTCGATCAACGAAAGGACGATTTTTCCTACTTTTTTTTTAAATCAACGATCGATTTAAATATCGTCAGTGTTTTATCAATGCGTCACGAGCTTTTTCGTATTCTTTCTCTCTTTTACACATATTCTCTCTCTCTCTCTCTCTCTCTCTTTCTCTCTCACGCTTTCACCGTGTTCCCTACATGACACTCTCCCATTTCGTTTACTTTCCAAACATTTCAAGCAATCACTCAGAATTTTATTCCCTTTTCCTTTCCACCTGTTCTTCCACTCGTCCTTTCTCTCTTTCTCTTCGTACGCACAAACACTGTTCCGCTTTTTGTGTCGTATGCTTCGATATTTATATATATGTATATATATATATATATAAAAATACAAAAAATAATTTACAAAATGATATTATAAGTATATTACACGCGAGTTTCATTTTTGTCTCACACTTGTTTATTTTTTGGTTTTCTCTTTCTACCTTCGTTCGCTCACGTCCCTAGATTTCAGCCGGTGTGTTACTTGTCGATAGTTCGTGTCTTCTATGCGTATGTGTACGTGTGTGTACGTGTATGTATGTATATGTAATGTGTACTTTCATCCCTCTCTCCTTTTCTCCTGTATTTCGTTCCGAAATTCGCTAACTTTTTCTCTCTTCCTTCTGAAAGAACGGCTCGAAAACGCTCGAAAAATTTCAAGAAACGCTTCTGTCAATTTGTTCTCTCTCACTCTTCCATTTCGCCCTTCTCAACCTGATGTTTAATTCAGAACAAGCAACACGCCGAAAACTCTGATTCTCTCTTCTTCTCTTCCTCTCTCTCTCTCTCTCTCTCCCTCTCTTATATCTCGTTCCCATTTTTTTTTCTTAGATTTTTCGTTTTTTATTTTGCTCTTTTGGTTTGTCTCCTCGTTAAACAAAATATAATGTAGCAGTGTATGTATATGTATATAATATATATATGTATATATAATCGATATTTTCTCATATAAGTATGTATAATGCTCTATACATATATATTTATACTTTTATATATATGCACGTGTCCTCTATTTGTATACATATATATATCTACATATATATATATGTATATATATATGTATTTGTATATTAATAACGCATTTGTGGGATTCGTAAAGAGATATAGAAAACAAATCCGTTACAACAGAATAAATTACCGTAGTTATATCAAACCACTGTATTATTAACAAAAATATATATATATGTATATATATATAGCAGTATGTAATATATTATTTGGAGGAGCGAAGCACGCTGGTATAATCAAATATATCATACAAAAAAAGGACAAAAAGAAACAACAATAACAAACTATCAAAAAGAAGAAAAAAAAGATTAAAATAAACGGTAAAAGAACAAAAAGAAAAAAGAAAGTGATTCGTGAAAAGAGTCACCTTAAAAACTAAGAATATTCGCGGACGTCGCTGATCGTTTCGCGAAATCGTTGAACAACATCATTGTTCCAACAAACGACCATTGTCAACGATCAGCATCGTGCGCGCGATCGATAGATCCACCATAGATAGATCCTTAAATCGATACAACGGTAAGAAAAAAAGTGTTCGTGTATATAAATATATATATAGATACATACGTACATATATTTAAATGTATATATGTATATGTATACATATTTATAGCTTATATAATGCACACGTAGTAAAGGTAAAACGGTTTTCGTACAAAAATAAAGGAACAAAATCTAAAGCCAACAGAAAATACATCTCGATTACAATAATTCTATATATAATCAATATTAATAATAATAATAATAATAATAGTAATAAAAAAAGGATAAGAAGTAGTATAAAGGAAACAGCGGTAGCGGTTGAAAAAGGTACCTATATACAGATATACATATATAGGCGCACAGTGTCTCGCTGTTTGTCTCGCTTGCAGACATCCTCATGCTCTCCCACTTGCACCATTTATTCTTTCTCTCTGTTTCTCTATCTCACACACGCATTCATTTTCATTCACATTCGTACGTACACGTATCATTAAATCGTCTCTCGTTCTTCCTTTCGATACGAGTGATAACAAGTGTAACACGTCCATAAAAAAGTGGTAAAACGACGATACGGTGGAAAGAACATAGGCGCGCACATATGTAAACCGCCAGCGAACAGAACGAAAAGGAAAACGCGTCGCGTTACGCAAGGGGTTGAGAAACAAGGGATCTGCACCTGAACCGAGAACCGAGAAATTTTCTCGCGCGGTCCTCAGCCACCGGAAATTTCGTTTCACCGCGTTGATCTTTCGCATACTCTGGTTATGCGGTGCCTCGAACGATCGTCGATGCACCGTTCGCGACTAAATTCATCGAAAATTCACGCGATTCGCATCCTTTTATTCGCACACGACGCATACACATGTGTATTCTATCTTTCTCTCATTTCACGCTCTCATCTGCCATTATTCTCACACTATTATCTCTTCCTTCTTCTTGTTTCTTTTTTTTTTTCATTTTCTCCGGCCTCTCTGCCGCTTGTTTCATCCCTCTCTTGCTACGTACGAAACGATGAAGACTGGGGCCTGGGGTGGGGCTTCGGAGAAGGGGCATTTCGTAACAGTTACATTTAGGATGCACTTACACGAGTAACATAGTTGCTTGTTTTTTTGGTTTTTCTTTACCGTTTCGACACCGAGAGTGTGACTTGGGTGGGGTACAAAAAGGTTTCTTTCTTTCTCTCGTTCCTCGTAGATCTCTTTCTGCCCGGAGGGCGTAGCTTTAGAGTCAACATGGCGCGCCGCCCTCCGGTCCCGCAATCGAGGGCTGATCCGTCCATTTCCGGTTCTCCACGAACGTCCAAACGATATTTTCTTCTACATCGATCGAGTCTTGTTTCCATGTTTAGCTCTCGTGTTTGATAGGTATAGGTATGTTTTCGTTACCGGGTCAGTTGCGACCCCGTGCAGAACCGGTAGTCGACAGGCCAACCCTCTTCGCCACGCTGTAATCGAGGTACAGCTCTACGCGGTATGTGTGTGTATATATAATATATATATAATATATATAATATATAATTATATGTATATAGTTTACATTCAGCAAGTAGTTAAAGTATTGAAAAATATATATGTAATTAATTACAAATCTAATGATCATCCTCTTGTTAATTCATTACTTGGTAGAATAATCGATAGGTTTTTTTTTTGGGTCTTCCTTTGTGTTACTCTGTGTGCATGTGTGTGTGTGTAAGAGTGGGTCTGTGTTTCTGTGTATATGCTCGTGGGTGTATGTGTACGTGTGTGTACGTGTGTGTATGTGTGCATGTGCGTGTGCGCGTGTTGTAGCTTCGAGTGTGTCCGATACACAAAACGCATATTTAATATTGTTTTCTTCCATTCAGCTTTTCGTTTTGCTCTATTCTCGCTGTTTTAGCATGAAACGGCTTTCTCTTTTCAACTGTGCCTGGAGATCGTACCACGTTTGCTCACTTCCGCACTGACACGCGTGTGCTAGGCGCCACTGCTGTTCACATCGCTCTCTCTCGCTGTGTGTGTTATTATTCTCCTTTTGTTACTTTTTCCTTTTTCCCCTTTTTTATATTTAGCTTTCGACAGAGAAGAAAAGCCAGAACGAATCGATGATATACCGTTTCGAGTTGCTTTGAATTTTTTTCTGTTCCACTTTTTTCTATTTTTCTCTTTTTTTTTGAGTGATCCTTTTTTTTTTTTTAATTACGCGTGTCAGAGCCACGCACAATTTTCCTATTTTCTTTCTCTCCTTCTGTGTCTCCTCTAGCCAACCTTCCATCGCTTCTCCACTCTATAAATGTATGAATATATATTATATCTAATATTGCAGTGTTCGGTTATCGCTATGACATTAGTTACGTTACCACGATTACTTGTTTCTCCATTTACGGTTAAAAAGACAATATCAATCGCTATAGTTTATAGACACATGATACTTTAAAGAGACAGATTTACCGTTTGTTACGTCTCTCTCGCTCGCGCTCGCTCTCTCGCTCTCTCTCGTTACTTCGTGTTATTAATTAATAGTTTACTTTTTTTTATTCTTTTTCGTTTACTTCTTGTGTGTCGTGTACCCGAGTTGCTTCGAACGGTTATTCAGCTGTGTCCTGTGTGTGTACGTGTGTATGTTACGTGTCTGTATGTGTGTGCGTGTGTGTGTGTGTATGTACGTGTTTAACCTTAACCACTCGTCGTCATTATTTTTTTTTTCTTTTTTTTTGTTAACGAATACATCCATTACAGATTATGGAAAACTATGCATAATTTTTTTTTTTTGTTTCCTTGCTTACAAAGTGTTTCATTACAATCGTATTGTAATCGTATAATACTATATGTTTATCTTTTGTGTATCTCAATGTATGCTCTATATCAATATCCCGTTCTTTTCTCTGCCCTTCTCTTCCTCCTCCCTCTCTACTCATTTTCTTTCACATATCGCGCGTCACATTAACCGTTCCATCTCTCCATTCGTCCGCCGTTTCGATTCGATTCAGTATCTCTCTCTCTCTCTCTCTCTCTCTCTCTCTC
The DNA here is from genome assembly GCF_014825855.1 of Bombus pyrosoma. Lineage (NCBI taxonomy): Eukaryota > Metazoa > Arthropoda > Insecta > Hymenoptera > Apidae > Bombus > Bombus pyrosoma. The sequence continues at coordinate 11,185,850 of NC_057772.1, forward strand.
TCTTTCTCACTCCCTTCCGATTCGTTCTTTTTCCCTTTTTTTTTTTTTGGTTTTACTAGAAGAGTATACATCGTGTACGTGTGTTTGATTCTTCGCTGAGCTGAGCCTCTCGTCTCAAGCCGAGATCCGCATTTGATTCGCAACTTATTGCAACGCTTGCTTCAACACCTTTCCTACCCTTTTAAATCCTTCTCGCCACTCCACTCTCTTTCTTTTGATCGTTGAAAAAGGATCGCGACGCCCCGAGACGCAAAGATCGACGACGAAAAAGCGCGACGAATTTGTCTCTCTGGGATCTCCTTTCTTCGGTCGAATCGAAGATATTCTCGCGGGTTTCATGGCGAACCCAATTCGTTCGATTACAAAGATTAGAAAAATAATCGGCGCGAGAAGCTCTCTGCGGCTATCTCTCCGCGTCTCGAGGCTAAATCGTCGATCCATCGATCTTCACGTTCCATCAAAGTTGTTTCTCTCCGCGGAAAACCAACGATCCACATAGTAATCGGACCTACAATTAGATCCGAATACGAAGATGACTTGCGTCTTCCGCAACGAACCAAACCTCGAAAATCGCGATTCTTCACTTCTCTTCCACCTCTTCACTCTTTCAATCGATTTCTCTCGCTCGTTCTCTCTTGCTCTCTCCAATCTCTCTCTCTTTAACAATAGCAGGTACTAGCATAGCTACCACAGTCGTACGTATCGTTAATAGTTACAATTAAGTTTAGATATTACTAAAGGGTACTGATCTCCCGCCTTATCCCCTCACGCCTCTGTTCCCCGCGCTTTCTCACCTCCTCCTTACCCTTGTTAGTTCCGCGGTTAAAAACTTGTTTTTAGCACCCCTCGCGTGGCCGGAAACCTGCCGACTCGCTCGCCGTTTCCATCTTTCGTTCGATATTTCTTCAAATCCCAAAATTTTCAATTGTTCCTAACGCGAAGCTTCAATTTAGCTTCGATCTTGCCATCGATCCTTTTTTGTACATCTTTCCTAGATCTTCTGAGCGACGTGTTACTAAGAAAGAACCACGACTCTTCGATGACACACGTTATCTATCGAAGAATTCTTCCTCTCTCGTGGGATATCTCGTGTGATTCTCGATGTAACACGCGACTCGATTGTTAAAGCATCGGATGAAGGTGAACGAAGACATCGATTCGTTTTTAGAGCCGGTCGATCGCTACGATATTCGGTCCAAGACGGAACGACCGCGGTACAGGAAGCTGCTGCTTGGCGTCGGTCATACAAAACTGGCTATATAAAAATTCGTACGAAAGAACGACGAAAGTTACGCCTAAAAATTATGCTACTTATACACTTACACGATACAAAGTCACGCTAAGGTTTCGAAACTAGTCTAAGAGAGGACTCGGTTGGACCGAGCTGATCGACCAACGCAAACGTCATCTATCCTCCATCGTTTTATGCTGTTAAGAAAAAAAAAAAGAAAGAAAAAAAAACAGCACACGAGCTAGTCGACAATCTCTGGCCGCGCGTATTCCGTACGTTTGTCCCACGACGACAAGATTAAACACTTTTTAATACTTTTAGCACCTAGTGCCCGGCCCGCGGCTCGCGACACCTCCGCCATCGTTGCTGTCGTGCTTTTTCTACGCTGCTCGACGGACGAGAACGACCATGACCCGATCTGACAAGCGATCGAATAAAAAGAAATTATGATTCACCAGGTTAATCTCGAACGCTGACTTTTGGCTCTGTAGTTTGCGGTCTTGCGTTAAGCTATTGGACATTTTTTGATACTTCTTCGCTAGACTTGTTTTATACTGTAGGATTTTAGGTGTCTTATCGATCAAATGATTTGATACTGTCGCTATCCGTCTTTAAATATTTCAGATCATTTATACAAGTGGAATGATGATTCGAGAGTACCATAAATATGGTTTTTATTGAGTAATCAACTTATCTTCTACTGGACGTTTTTAGTTATCTCAGATGGTTTGTAAGAGTAGAAGGTCGATTAATCAACTTGTCTTATACTGGACGCTTTTCGATATTTCAAATGGCTTGTAGAAATAGAGCAGTGAGTTCGAGATATTATTTGCTTCTTTAACATGGAATAATCGATTTGCCTTATACTGTGCGCTTTTACATATCTCAGGTTGGTTTGTAGTAAGTACTTCTACTTATTCATTATGCTGTTCAGCAAGCTAAAAGTATTATTAATTTTCTTTAAATCGAATAATCAATTTGCCTTCTACATTTAGATATCCAGAAACAGAATTGAAATAATTTCATACATGATCGATCTCTTAAAGATAAACGTATAAAACAGTCTAGCCACGCTTCCTCAATCGCTAGATTTTATCAACTTTTATCGGTAAACTTATTCGTCAAACAGACAATATAGCGATTTGAAAAGGTGCGAAATCTATCATACATCGATGAAAACAGTGACTATCCTAGAAAATTGAACTTGTCCCGTATAACGCTCATCGCAAAAAGTCCGCAAGCGTATGAACGCCGTGAGGTGTGTTCGGGGTCACGAGCACGGTCGTGGCACGGCCGTCGAGGACAGTAACAGTGGCCTTTAATAACGTAATCACCTAATTAATCTCGCGAACGCGAACCGGCTGGTTGCTCGCTGCTCCAACCCCTTCACCGCCGTGGCTTTGTTTCCCTTCCGATGCGTCCTTTGTCCTCGATCTTCCAACATCGTCAAACCGGAGGCGACTAACGGAAGTTCGAATAATCGTTTTGCCTCCGCCAGTAGGATCGATATAAGGTATATATATATCATATGAATCGAAGGAGAGCCAGATGCTCGATAGCGGTGGAATTAAGAAAGTTTACAGAAGTTTACAGACGTTTGCTGATGTATCGCGAAGTTTGCTCGCGATCGGATGCTGTTGTTCCGTTTCGAGAATCTCAGCGATGTCCGGTTGAACGTCATAGGTGCATAGGATGGGGGAGAGGACGTCACGTTGAAAGGAAATCGCGCCCGGAGAGATTAAACTCGGGACCGGAAGCGGTACGGTTTCATAAGCGGGGCAGCGACGCAACGCGGCCATATTCCCGTTCGTGCGAACACGCCGCCACTCTCTATCTCTTTTTCCCTTTCTACCTCTTCCGCTCTCTTCTCTCTCCTTTGCTTTTTTCACTTTTTTTTCTTCTCCTACGCTCTACTGCATTTATTATAAAAATAAAATGTAAAATCGTACCGAGGACGAGTTCTCCGAACGGTATTGGAACCGCGAGCACCATCTGCGTCTCGATCGAGAAAGAATCCCACGGCAGCCGTCTTCGCGTTCTTCGTCGTATTTTAAACCGCTTCTAACAACTTTCCTCTTCGTCTTCCTTTTGTCCTCCTTCTTTTCCCCTATTTGCTCGTTCGCGTATATTTTCTGTTCGATCGTTCTTCGGATCGAACAAGAGGAATAAACGGGAAATGCGTGTACGACTACGACCGGGGGTGTTCGTTCGTCGATGGTTCGACAGAGCGGATACAGGCCGTCCCTATACCGTTTCACGAAAACCCGCGAAGTGAGTGCATATTTTGAATATAATACATAGGCTCTACAGATATATTCAATATCAATTCTTCGACTATACCAGTGAAAAAATAAATTATTACACGTTGGTAATATCTGTGTGTACGTGTTGGTGAAGTCGTGCGCGATATTAAGTGTCCGCACACCCCGCCCTCCTGTGTCTTTTGCACGGACGCGTGATGCACGCGTGTGTGTATCCTGTGTCTCTGTGTAATATGTGTGTATGCGATCGTGAGTGTCGCCAGCACGCCATCAGCCAGGCGGGGCGTTCCGTGTGGTTGAATGTAGACGTTATGTGTTGTGTAAGTGTGTAGATCGCCAGGTAAAATGTTTCGGGATTGAGTGTGTCCATTGCGTGTGAATCTGGCCCGTGTGAAATTTTACGCACGCTGTTGCACTTCTGTTTCTGTGTGTGTGTGTGTGTGTGTGTGTCTCTTGGCTCTTTCGCTGTCCCAGGTATGGGCGCTTGGCGCATCGTTCGACATTTTATATTTTTCTCTTTCTTCTTCTCTACTTCTCTGAAACCCCGAACAAAAATCACGAATTAGTCTCTCTGTGTGATCTATATAGAGTTACGTGTACATTCTGTTCTCGACAATTTTATTTTTCCAGCTTGTTTCAAAATGGCCCGCCCAGTAGATTAAACGAGACACACAGGGAGCAGCCATTCATCGAACGGGCGCCCAGCGCCATCTCAATCGGGGTCCATGGTGTCCGTATTGTTGTTTTACAGTTACAGAATATTAGATACACGCGGTTTTCTATTACGTTAGTCGGTTGCAAAGTTCGCGTTCGCGAGTCCCATCGCTTCGAACAGTCCCTCCTCCTCTTCGTTCCTCCACCATTCCTCTCCTATGAACGTCTTGCACGCACGCCTCAGCACACAGGCGCACCGAATACGAATCCCTCTATACATGCTCTGTATAATCTCACTCTCACTCTCTCGCACGTTCTCTCTTTCCTCTTTCTCTCTTCCTTCCTCTCTTTCTCTCTCTCTCTCTCTCTCTCTTTTTCGCACACTCCCGCTTTCGTTCTCTCGTTCTCATTATCTCTCTATCACGCGAATAGTCTCGTCGTCTTGACCCGCGCGCGCGTCGACCCGGTGCCTCTTCTTCAGTGCTGATTGCGTCCTCTCTGCCGAAGGTATCTCTTTTCTTCCGCTCCCTGTCTCCCTGCCTTAATCTACACGTTGTTCATACATATACTATTGGCTGTCCATCGTACGAGAGAGTATCACTTAAGAATCCTCTCTCGGCCATCCGGAATAGGATCGAATGAGAAAACAGAAGTCGATGAGCTTTGGATGCTTCCTCGATGAAAAATTCATCACCGTCAGAGTATCACGACGAAGATGTTTAAGAGGACCGATCCGTTAAGGGTTTGGCTATGTAGAGGTAACATGGCGGCTTCCGGTTGGATGCTCCTTTTGCCAGACAGAGACAGAGTGGGAACTATTTAGTGGGTGAGCAGGAATCTCGACGGCATCGTCCGCTGCGTGCGCGAGAAGCCCTCCAATCAGATGGTGCAAGCGAAATCGGGTTTGTGTATGTGTGTTAGGGTTACGGAACCTAGACTCTGGACGACGTCTCGACGCATGAGGGAGAGACTGGAACGTTGTCATGATGACCAGGAACGGTTACAATCGATCAACCGGTCTCTCAGATGATCCTCCGACTGTCCTCCTGCCTGTCCGGCGAAGCAACAGAGGAGCAGGCGCGAATCGAGTCGCGCCAGTCGCTCGGTCCTCACTTGCGCGGGGTATTAGTTAGCTACGAGGAGATGCTGGTATTGGCTGGCCGGATACGGCGCCACGGAGCCGAGACCAAAGTTGTTCAGACCCTCGACAAGCGCTGTTTTATCCTGTTGCTGGCCAGAACCGTTCACGTTGCTGTTCGTCGCGGCTGAGCCAACCGGGCCGAGATTTCCGGCGCTCTGCGAGTTCCCATTGCTGCCTGCAGCGTTGCTGGTTCCGTTCACGCTGCCACCGTAGAACTGGTGGCCAGCGATCGTCGTTGGATCGAGGTAAGATGACGGGAAGTTCACGCCTGTGTATAGATCAGCGGAGAGGTAGCCACCGTGGCTGGACGAATCGAAGATGTTGCGGTGAGGAAATTGAGGATGATACGCGGCTGGACCGTGCTGGAAGAAATACGCGCTTGGATCTGCATGTTGTTGACCGGCACCAGTCACTAAGCTTCCTGGTGACAGGCTGCGACTCCGAGGAGAACTCTGCGACACTGGCAAGCCACCAGCACCAGCCTGCTGCTGTTGTTGCTGTTGTTGTTGCTGTTGTTGCTGCTGCTGTTGGTGCTGTTGGTGATGATGATGATGATGGATCTGTTGCTGCATGGCACGTTGCTTGATGTAATTCGAGAACTCGGTGGGGGACATTCTGAAAATATACGATTACACATAGTTCAGTTGTACGATCGGTAGGTTGGTTACGCGGTTGTGGCTAGGGTTCCTGTCGGGATGCTGATCTTTGGCTTGAACGATACACGGAGACACTGAGACTGTGACTGTGAATTCTCATCATACATGTCAAAATTTAAAGTTAAAAAGGGAGTCAAATAGAATGTCAAATTCACTTCAACATCCACAACATCCAACTCAATCCCCCAAAAAATACACCAGTAATCAACCAACCTGTTCGCCCGTTTGCTGCTGGTTTTCAGTTTGGTGCTACCGAACTTGGTCTGCGCGAATGTGGCGGTGGTGAATGTGAGCGGTGCGGTAGTTCGTGGGATGAAAGCCGGGACGGGACTAGGCGAACCCTTGAACGAGCTGGTGATAGGCGTCGGCGAAGGTGCCGACGAGGAACCGGACCCATGACCACTTTGTTGATTATTTGACGATCCATTGCTCGCATTGCTTCCGAGCGAGCTTGGGAAGGGCGACGTGGACTTGGGGCTGAGACTGAGCCCACCCAAGGAAGTGCCTACGGCTTCGATAGGCCTGAAGCACTGAGCCTCGGGATTGAAGGTCTTGGTAACTTCTCGATCGGCCGAGCTCTCGTCGTGTGGATCTCCGGTTTCAGAGTAGAGGATCTTCACCGCGTTCATTTCGCCAATTCGATAGCTCACCTCTCCGGGATCGACCCAGATGGCCAGCTCGGCTGGTAGGTTCTCCAGGATATCCTGAATAGGCACGCCGCTCTCCTTGGCTGCCCGTTCCAGAACCGGATCCACTGGGTCGCCAGTCTTCAGACATCTGAACGCGGATCCCTTGAACGGTTTCTCCGGGTACCAGTGACCCTTGAACTTGTCCTTCAGCGCCTTTTCCAGCTCCTCGCCGAAGATATTGACTCGCCTTCGCGGCAGCTTATTGTAGAGGTACGATATCACGAAGTTGAGCGCCACCTGCACCTCCATGTGCATCTTGCCCTTTGCTGGGAGAATCTTCGGGCTGTTGCTGGTACTCGCAGCCGCGGAATAGTACTCAGCACGTCCGCACGATCGGCCGTTTTGCCGCCGACGCCTCGCGACTCCTTGATGATGCGCCACTGGACGACAGCAACGTCGACAGTGGCGTTGAAGATTTAGATCTGGTGTTGGGTGATCGTTCGACGATTCTCTCGGATTCACGAGACTGTAAAGAGAAATGTTTCCTTTTTAAAAAATTGTCTATGTATCACAAGAAAAGAACTTTTGTATTATTAATTTCGACTTTAAGTTTTTAATTCTTTCAATCGACGGACAACTCGTTTTTCGACAGTGACAATGATGTTAAAAAATATTTGATAGTAATGGTTTGTAGAAAAGCTGAGACGCTAATTTCTAGAGACACGAGTTAACAAGTTCGCTGCAGGTAAAATATTTTTAGCAATGTTTTTTAACAATTTTTATAGTTCCGAAGCAGTCGATGATACGAGATAATTTACAGCAAAATTAATTAAAATTCTAGTAATTTCTCCCAGAAACAAAACATTTCGTTTCTTGCATAATAATTCAATACGTTTATCAATCTTATCAATCATGTCCTAAATTCTTGAGCTTGTTTCTAAACAAATATCCCAATAATTATTCATCGTACTGCGATCTATCATCTCTGACAGCATCGCAAACAATTCCAAAAGCGTAACAGCCTGTAACGAGCTTTCAGGAAGAAAAAGTAACGTATAAAAATTCACGACTCACGCACAAAGGAACTCTTTCTATCGAGCATTCGAGTGATTTTCAATAAGTGCAAAATCAAATTAAAAGAGTGCCGGGACGAGTATCTTCGAAAGGTGGTCGCTTTTACCACGGCTGGGCCTGGGTTATCGGCTCCTTTTCACGATCGCGCATTGATACGGAACGCCGCTTCCGGTTACTCGGCCCGCTCTTTCATCCTCTCAACAGAACGTCGAACGAGAGCCAATCGTTCCCGTATTCGCATAATGCCCTTCCAGGCTCTCTTCGCTTCGCGACAAAGCCCTCTTTTATCTGAATTCTCACCCTTTCTCGCTTTATCTGCTCGGTAATTTGGAACTCGTTTACGTGCCAAGAGAATCTTAATCATTGGCTTGGATAGAGTAAAAACGTCTTTCTCGTGAGTGATTTTGAAGAATTCTAACTAGTTTGATCGAAGACGATGATAAGTTAGAAATTCGCAGATGGTGTTGCAAAGATATTTATGCGTTTATGGGAAACTTGAAATGGGAAATTCACATAATGCATATATCTAAAATGAGAAAATATGTAAAATATCTAAACCGGTATCACTAGTTCCAATACTTGCCAATTGAAGCAAATCTTCACAAAATGAATTTCCAAGAGCTATCTAAGGGTAACGACACGAGTACGCGTACATTCCGCCAACTCAGCACCGATTCATTACCCTAAAACTTCGCCTTCGATTATCTTAGTTTTCCCCTGCCAACGTCTATCTACGACATTGAACGTATCCACCAAAAACCCATCCACTCGGCGAAGTTCCGTCTAGTCACCATCAGTTCCGTGTCTACATCCGACAAAAATGCTCGAGAACAGAGACACTCAGACAGCGTAACTTCCTCAAGATCCTCATTTCCGCTCGGGCTGTCAGGCTAAAAGTCGCCCGAGAAACTCGCCAAGACCCGAAGAAGAGGCAAACTGTCCCTTCGAGAGGCCGATTCGAAACGCGTCCACTCTCCTGCAACTCTCGTGAACGCTCGACATCGTATCGAGAGGAATATTCAGCTTGGCCGCCCGATTACCGTGAAACGAACGCCGATAAAAAGGGTTGTCCTTACTGCCGTGGCCGAGTGGCCATCTTCCATGGTAGCATCTCGTCGCAATTGCGGAAGTTGTTCTCTGAACCTGAACGACATCGAGAGGGAAAGCCTTTCCTTTTGCTGCCTGCCCTCTTTGTCCTCCTTTTCCCTCACTTCTAGCCACTTCCTGCGTTTCTTTCCCCTCTTTCCACCCTTTGTATCCATTCCGCTTCCTTTGTTTCCCGTTATAAGTCAGTCTGTTCTTTCTTCACTCTGCTCTTCACCGTTTCATCACGAGCATCGTCTAGGAGTCGCGCTCCTATTCGCTTCTTGAGAATCGCTGGACGACCATCGGGGATCTTCTACGGTATGTCTTTCGGGTCTGTCTCTAGAAACTCGATTCCGACACGCCGATGTTCCTCCTTCTTTCATGATATAAGGAAGAAGGGGAGAGAGCAAGCAGGAGTTTCTAAGGAATTCACTGGACCGCCAGCCATTTTGTTGCAGTGGACGACGGAACGTTCGTCGCATTGGTACTTTTACGTTTTCTCTTCTTTCTCGTTTTCTTTTTATTCTTCTTCAGCTCTTTTCGGATTCAGAATCGCGAAGCATAGGTATGATAGGTACTTTGCTTAGAAACTGATCGTAGAATTACAGTTCTCTTTTTTTTTTAATTAATCATGAAGCGGCACGTTACTCTCGTGAAAAACTGACATAACATATATTATTTTTATCCTGATCTTCGTACGTCTGTCGATCACCATGGAAACTTTTTCCAACGCACCGTACGCGTTCCTAAACGTAAAAGCGTTTCTCAACGTTGGAAAATCGAAATTTATAAGCGTAAATTCTTATTTGCCTCGATGTATTCGCTTAGTATATTACAGTAATATTACCAGGGAGTGTTTATGTCTATAAAATGTAATTTAAGGATGAAAGGATAAACTGATTTTTTTTTTACTTTGTTTCTACCCTCTCATAACAGCACCAGAGAGGTACAGGGGCGAATTTTGTCCCTTCTAGCCGAAACGCAGCTGCAGACAACGCGGGACCATGGGTATTTTTTCAATTACGCGACTACAGACCGTCTTTGTGGTTAGTGCGCGGCTAGTTCGCACTCCCTGTTTGCGGTCTAAGCGTGAAAAAATACCCAGCCACCGAGGGCGTTTTATCAGCGAATAAATAACCGGCGCTGTTTAAATTTTCCGCCGGAAGTCGCGAACACTCGCGTTGCGGCGAGGGGAATGAAAATGTTCAAGAGCAGACAAATTTCTTCATCTATCAAAGGCGAATTTCGCATTAACACGATATTCTATTTACAATCCCCTTTTTAGTCAATGCAATTTATTAAATTTTAGCTTTTAAAACTGTAAAAGGGAATTTCAATATCTTTGACTTATATCTTTTTTCGTCGTTGTTTTCCATCTACAATGGATGGACGATGTTAAAATTTCCAGCCAAATTGTAGTCGTATTTCAGCATAACTTGTAAATATATTAATAAAGTTTTTACCAAGTTTTTACAACATTATAATTTATATAATGCACTACATGCTATGTACTTGTACGGTAGATTTTTATTCCAGGAAATTTTTTGCTCCAACTACGTAATAAAATTACAGTTTGGCACAACTTTCCCTTGGTAATTATTATAATATACACCGTAAACCAGCAGGTTTTCAAAATAATTCTATTCGAGTATGAATTTCTGCGATAAATTGATATATGTATTTAATTTAATTGCTTCTAAGGAATAAGAAACGTGTATGCAATTTTCAAGTCTATATTCTGCTCTATAGAGGATTAATAGCGCGTGGATCAGTATGCGGACGAATCAAAGTTGAATAGGATGTGAATGAATTGAACACATACACTTCATTCTCGTTTGGCATTGACGTTACAATTTAGGGTTTGTGCAACCTTTACACACGACTACTTGCACAAATTAGCCGGCTTGATTTATGTAACTCGTTCACAATGCGCTGGACCATGTTTGTTTCCGTTCTCATGCACGTTACTTTTAATTTCCATCGATGCTTTCTTTCCATTCAACGTAACAAACAATCGTATAATTCCATCATAAATTTTTAGTTTGGAACTGAAATATATAAAACATTGAAATACTAAAAAAAAAAAAAAAAGAGAAACAAAGGCTTCGAAATGTTTCATCAATTTTCATGTAAATGTACAATTTTAGTTCCGATACTAAAAAATTTAATATACAAAAATATTAAATACCATCCACTTCAAAACACTATATCAATTTTCTTGCGCTACTATACGATATAATATCATTTTCTTTTAGTATATATACAAACAACCAAATAATTCCATAATAAACTGACTTTTCTTCCAAAACTAAAACACCGAAAGTATACAGATATTTGAAAGCATTACACTTTAAAGCATTACATCGATCTTTCTGATCTCCTAACTCGTTCAGCATTGACAACAAACCAAATACACAAACTTCCGTAATAATTCGTGACAATCTAATTTTTCTTCCAAAACTAAAACACCGAAAGTGCAAAAACATTCTAAAATCAGCCACTTGAAACAGCTACATCGCTCGTTACACCTCTGCGTTGTACAATTTCCAACTCTTTCTCACCATCAGCTCTCTTCCAGGCGAGCGCGCAACAAAATTACCAAAACCATCTCCGGCAAGTAGCCCCCATGTTTCTCGCGGCGCGTATCTTTCGAAACGCGACAGAGCTCATTCCTCAAGAGCCGTCGATACTTGCCAAGAAACGGAAGTGGAGTCTGAAACGCCTCTACCTATACACCTTCTCTCCCCTCTCGTTTCCAACCCCCACCGCGGCCGAGTCACCGTCCGAAGGGAAAATGTTTTCGTTTCAGCCAGCTCCTCTGGCAGCCAGTGGCTGGATATGTAGGTTAACCCCGCTGCACCCTTTCTGCCTTCAGTAGTACTACACGACGACAGGGTTGCCGGTGGTATTGATCCCGACCAGGGTTGCCGGAAGGTTCTCAAGTTAAAAATACACGGCCTTGCGAGTCGTTCGGCTACCAGGCGTTTTCGTGGACTCCCTTTCGCCGTTGGATATTTTTCTCCTTCCCCGATGGAGGTACAAGGGGTGAGAGAGGGCGCGTTGAAGGTTTGGGACGATTAAGGGTAGCCGATAATTATCACGGAGGCAAGATCGCGGTGGACCAAGTTCAGCCGACCTCGAACGCTTTACGACGCGGTCTCAACAACTATCAAACAACTGCACCACAGAGTAACTACTAATTAAGAGGCAAGGCACTTGGGTCCACCTCGACTGGCTGTAATTAAAAACGAATCGCGGTGACGAGCTACTGCGGACGTGTGAAACGTGATTTCTGAAAGCGACGTGGATAATTTTGCAGCCACTTTTGGAAGGAATTTGTGGATAGAGAAGAGGCTCGAAGAGCGTCGATGGTCTTTATGAAAAGGTTTAGGCGATGGTAAATGATTCTGGTTAGGTTTGGATTCGTCAACTATTTTTATAACAGAACAGATTTGTTGGTAGAGAACGGAGAAGTGAAAAGTGTTATGATGTTTGAGTATGTTAGAGGGGCGTTGATAGTCTCTGTCAGAGGATTTAGGTTATAGTAAATGATTTAGGTTAGGTTTGGATTCGATCCTAGAGTTATAAATATAGAGAATTTTCGAGACACTTTTAAAAGAGTTTTATATTTTCAGGAGAAAGAAGTCGGAAGAAGCAGGGTGGCGATGTTGGCGTATGTTGGATGACTTTCATAGCTTTTGTTAGTGGGTTTACGTGGTAGTAAATGATTTGGAAGAGGTTAGGATTTGGTCACGATACTACGAATACAAAAAATTTTCAAATCACTTCGTAATGAAAAGGTTGTACGTTTAGAATACGAGGAAAGGAAAAGAGGTTATGCTGCTTGTGTATGTTTCACGGCGTTGATAGCCTCTGTTATCGGATTTAGGTAGTAGCAAATTGTTTCTAAGAAAAGTTCGATGTACAGAAAGGTACGTAGAGTAAACGGAACGAAATGGAACTGGGCTAGATCGAAAGTAGGTTCGAACTAGGCCTGATGCGAACACGAGAGCTGCGAGAGTAAGTTGAAAATAAGATGCAAATAGGGTAGAAGTTGGCTGAAAGGCCCAAAGGGGACTCGAAGTGTGTCGTGTCGATTGGAATCGAAAGGAAGGTCGAAGTGGGCCAATGATGCCAATGATAATCAGAAAGTGTCTAAAAAATTGGGAGCGAGATTTTAATTATTTCTTCCGCGCGACGAGGGTACTCGTCGAACATTGGGACGAGTAGATCTTTTAATTCAAACAGATCTACGAATTGCTTGAAAAGAAGAAATAGCAATCCTTAATTTCCAAGTTTAAATAGAATTATTCCTTTAAGCCTTACATTTCGAACATTTAATATCGAATAATACTAAATATTTTGTATAATATATAAGCGATTATAATTATTATAATTATTGTCACAACGCGAGTAAATAGTTAATTATCTTCCAACAAACTATCTAACAAAACATCAACATTGAAGTCAAAAGCATCTCTATATTTTTTGGCAAGTGAAAAAGGAAAAGTTCGTCATTTTGATGATTTTATCTATATTAAGATAACATGCACAGTTTCTTCAAGTATCCTATCGTAATATTTAGACGCAAAGATATAACTATTACATCCCCAAGAATTTACTCTCGAGAGCTCTTGACTTCGCAGAAACAATTCAAACAAAACAGGTGTCGATTATTACACGCAACCCTATGGACGCGTTCCCCATCTGTCAACTAGTCGACTGCAGAAGCCACGTTGAAGGGTGACGTGATTCAAAGGACAGCCTTTTTTTCCGGCCTTCATGAAACCTTGGGGGATGAGAACTCCGGGGTTGGTTGCAGGTGCGCGTAAAGACCTACGAGTACGCCCTTTCCCGTCTGCTGAATGGAGGCCACGTGGCTCAAGGGGCACTGAATGTGGGCCAGAGAAGTGTTCTTCAGCAAACCAAGTCAATGGAGCACAGATCCATCTGATTTTATCACTCCTTTCCTTAGCTTGTTTCCCATATTTTTTTTTCGTTTCTCCGCCTTCTTACAACGTTACAGAGGGACGAATGCAAGAGACCAAGAAGTCTGACGATAATTATGTCACTTGATACGTCGCACGTTGAGTGCTCGCTTCGATCGAGAACTTGGTGGCGTCGTTTCGATGAACGACGCGTAATTGCGCATCCGTGCATGGGGGAACTGTGCTGAGCGCTCCACGTGGAGATTGCCAGCGATAGAATCGATTTTGGGAAGGCGAGGCTCCGTTTTTCGTTTTGCTTCGTTCGTTCATTTCTCCGCAGCATAACTGGCAGATATTTATGCAATGTTTTTTCCAATATATCGTTTGGAAATTGTGGTTATAATGAAATACGGAAGGTTGATTTTTGGTGATCTTTTATGTTGATGTTATTTAGCGGTTCAAAAGGAACATTTTCAAAGTACAAGGATCGTGTTAAAACCAAAGATACGAGTTCTATAGAAAACCATTTTTGGCAATTTTTTGATTATTCTTCCATATCAAATATATAGACGAGAAAATATTCAAGTTGCTATATTTGTTTAAAAGCAAAACTTTGCTTTCTTCGTTAAAGATGTTATTCGCGGAAGATATAAGTTTACAAGAACAGTGGAAATGAAATTGTTGACATAATTCTTCTTCCATCTATTGCGAGTAATTTGATTTGTAACTTGGAGAAGGATTTAATGAATATCTTAACTGTAATTATCACGAGATACTAACGATGACAATTCTTTCGCGCATTTTTTCCACCAACGCAGAGGGCACGGAAGGGAAGGTTACGAATTCCGAGGGAAAAGTATTCGTCGAATGAAGAGAGAAGTATGCAGCCGGGAAGCGGTGGAAAGTGGATTTAATTACAGCTCGACCTAAATAGGGTCAAGACACGGGTGCTCGACCCGACCTGGTCGCCCCTGCCTTCTGTAGCTCGAGTGGAAAGGTGTTTAAATTGCTTCCTCGTCAAACGAGGAAACTAACAGTTCTCGTAAAAATACTACCGTAGTTAAAGGCACAACCCGTGAAAAACTCGAACAGTCGTAATCAAATAATCAAATAATTTTTTAAACGAACATAGAAAATTGAATTTTGAAATTAGCTGGTGCGAAAGAATATCGAAGATCCAGGGAAACATCAACATCCTACTTTAAACTACTGTTACGATTAAAAAATTATTGCAATTCATAAATTCTACGATAAAACTGCCTAACTGTTATAAATTCCCTTTATTAGTAAAACTATGCACCTCACAAAGTTACCAAGAATTTAGAATCACCAATGAAATACTATCTACCAGTCACCAATTCACGAATCATCAAAATTCCTATCCAAATTTCCACTAACATCCGCAATTCGATTGAACTACACATTTCGTAAAGACACCAAGGATTTAGAATCACCGATGAAATGTTATATACTAATATCATAAATCGTGTAATAAAAATTCCCAATAAAAATCCCAACAGCATGCACAATCCAATAAAACTACGAGTCTCATAATGTCACGTAAAACGTTGAATTCTTCGCTGAATTAATCTCGACTGCATTCGCCTCATCTTGTTCCTCGTATCTCTGCAACAACCCCAAAATATCCCGAAACTATCCCCCTAAATCGTGGTGTATTTCACCACGAGGCGAACAACATGACACAACAAGTTAAAATTAGGTGCTGGAAGGAGATCCGACTCCTGCCCGAGTTGCTGCACACCAGTTTACGAAGTTACAGTTTGGCCTGTCGTCTTGCTACTCGTCTTTCGGAAAATTCAAGGCTGGCAACCTAATGACGGGATCTTCGAGGGTCGATTCATCGAGGCGAAGCTCGTTCGTGAAGGACAGTTGTTGAATAGAGAGACGACGTGGCATGTTCTCTCTCGGCTGCCACTGGCAACTCTCCGATTACTCTATTCTGACAATGAATAGATGGCGGACGGGAGGAAACCGTGCGGAATCGACGTTACGTAACGACCGGTTATACAACGAATCGCTGCGCTCACGTGTGCGAACCAGCCGTCATGGCGATATTTTAAAGGTCGTCCTGACGTCGCATAAACAAATCGCATCAGGTACATGCCGGTAGGCAAATATCGATTCGCGGACTCCGCTGCCACAACGACCTTATGCCACCCTTTGACGCATCCAGACGCCTGGTCTGCGCCACCCGATTTCGCCGCGGATCGATCGATCGCCTCTCGTATCTCGCATGTTCTTGCACTTTGCAAATTGATGGAATAAGCGAACGTTTTATCGCGTTTGTAGAAGAATCGTTTCATACAAATGTCCTGGCGATCGTGGTATTAGGCAAGAGAGCGATTCTATGTGAAAAAGTAAATTGGACATTGTTGTAGATATCACGTTTCTATCTGGTAACAGGCACAGACGTTTTCGATGGTGGTTTGTGTTATCATACGACAATTATTTCGTTTGATAGTCGCATAGGTTGATAGGCCGCTTACTTGACGTTTAACTTGCTGCTCAGTTCTAATTGTTGGGCACGTGGCTGGGCGTTTTTAAAGTTGAAACGTCCCAAGATTAATTGCCGTTTATTTGTTTTAATATGTTATCATTTACGTTAAAATTGTGTAACAAAATGGATTATGCCCAGACACGAATTGTTGACTTAAATAAAGCTTAAGGCATATTTTCCAGTTTAAAATAATACTGTGTGATTGTTGTATTTTAATATAAACTAAAGAAAAATATAAAATAAAATTGTTTCACATATAGACTGCAGATTTCTATGGGAATATTATTAAAAAAATAAAATACCGATAGAATATTGATTTACCTACTAAAAATAAGTATTATAGAAAGCACTATACTTTGGATATTTACATATCTTTCCATATTGTGCGCATTTTGTGGAATTTTACACTTTCAAATTTCCTATAAATGGATAGCAATCCGCAGGCTGTTCATACGTCAGTTTGTTTTCGAGGAAATCGCGTTTAAAAGTTTGTATTTGGATAGGAATGAATAAATAAAATGATTGATAAGATTAATTTGTGCTACATATAGAAAATTAATTGAATATGAAACGACAGATTCCTTTTAGTTTCCTTCTAGCCATTCCAGAATTGAAAAGACGTCACTTCGAGGAAAACAATAATCGGAATAGAAGAAATGATGAATATAAAGTAGAATATTAATCGAATGTAAAGCGTCAGATTACTTTGGTTTTTCTATTTTCCATAAAAGACGTTACTATGTAATAACAAATAATAGTCATAATATCGTGTTTGATACGATGTCGATAGTTGGTAAAACGTTTTTAATTTTCCTGTTTTCTTATGTTAAGAGGATTTACCGATCGAGTTACCAGAGGTTTGTTCAAGGAAATGAAACCTTTCAGCAAAGCTTCGTGCAATTACGGAACCTTGACATCTATCGATAAAATCTTTTGCGATAGTGGTTACCTTTCGAAGAATACTCTAAAGCGCCGAATACTATTTTCAGGATGAAGTTTCTTGCGTTCGTCTCGCCGAGGGAAATCTTTTTTGCTGTGCAAGCGCGATTCCTTTCAAATTCTTCGACAAATTTGTACGTAGATGCGAACGTCAACTCTGTTAGTTATTCCTTCTTAATAGAAACCTGTTTCTTCGGTAACAATAATAATAGGAAGAGATAATACTGTAGTTTGCTCTATGATTTTATGGCCGCAAAGCAATCGTCAAAGCAACTTTACGACCAACGGAATATTGTAGAATATGTAAAGCAATTTTTTGTACCTTTGTTTCTTTGCTACCTTAACGTGGAAAGTTTTTTTACTTTAGATACGAATTCTCACATTTGTTATCTTTCATTTCGTAAATAATTCTGTTTCTGTTATGTTTGCCGTGAATCCAACGAGAATTGACATAATTCTGCTTCAAAAGCACGACAAAGTAAGATAATACTAAAGTAAACGTAAATTCTCACACCCGTACTTACTTTGTGATTGTTTATTTTATTTCCAGTTCGAGTAGAATAAATTTCGAATAGAATAAATAGAAGAAAATTTACTTTGGAAGCAAGGATAATATTCAAGATATTATATATAAGATAAAAGAATATTGAAGTAGTCACGAATTTTCGTATTTGTTATTCTTTACGTTACGAATAATTCCATTTCTCTTACATTTTACTATATAATGCTATACTATATAATAAATAATAAATTATATACGCAATAATGTATAATAACGCTATATAATATAATACAACGATCAAAGACATATTAAAAACAAAAGTTCCTGTAAAAATGCAGCTATATCTGTACTTTCCATAATTTCTGTCTTATCCAACTAAGAGTACGCTTTGACGCATCACGATCAACATTCCTCGCGTCAACCCTGACATTAGATGAGAGACACGTGCGAAACGAGTCGCATGACGTGGTGGCGTGCCCCGACAATCTCGTTTTCAGTATTTCAGTCCACTTTTGGAAAACGAGTCGACGACTCCTTCGTCGGTTGCTGAATGCGCCACGTAATTAATAATTTCTGCGCGCGTGCCTCGACGACGCGACGCACGTGACAGCGTGTCGCGCGACCGAAAACTCGTCGACGTCCACATTTTTGCTCGTTAACGTTTACTTTATCAGCTTGTCCACGTTTATTATTACAATCACAAAGTCTTTCGATTCTGTCGCGTTAAATCGCTTTACCAATTTGGTAGCATATGTTCGAGTATGGTGAATAATATAAACTACCCAATTTGCAGAGTCGCTATACGAACCCTCTCGGAATTCATCGGCGCATTATTTGCCACATTGTAGCCGGATCGAGACTTGCTCAATCGTTACAATCGCGTCGCCCTTGAATTTTGATGAGTTCGAACTGAGGACGATGAACCGAGCGAAATGGTATCGATCATCGATGACGAAATCGTGGAATTATTCGCTATGGGTCCTGTTGTATTTAGGATTTATTATGGTGTAGGTGTATTTTAACTACTTTATGTACCGTTTTAATGTGAAGTATATTAAAGTGACAGGAAATTTTTCGTATACCTTAAATCGAAGCCATATAGAGCTTCTGGAAAAAATGTTACCTCTCAAACGAAATAATTTAACGAAATATGTATATCATATGTATATACGAAATGATCTTGTTATTGTAACATCTCAAATCAATGGCATTTGTTATTATCTCTCCCTGGTCGTCTCGATGTTATAAATAAATATAATAAATATTAATAAATTACCCTACAAAACACACGCTGTTAAACTACTTTTACAATTAGAACCCATAAGCTACATCATGAACATTCACATCATTGCAAAGTACAACATCAAGATTCTAAACTGTTGCTAACAGAAGAGAACTATAGCTCGATATACAATGAGAGAAAAAGGGAAAATTAGAGCTGAAACTAAACACTTCCTATTCCTGTAACCAGAACCCATAATTTAAATTCTACTCATCATCGTCACTCGGAGATGCTACAATGCTAAATACAACATATTTTCCATCAGCGAATAAATCACATAGATAGATAATGAAAGAGAAAGTTGCAGCCAAAGGCATACTTAATTCATAGAAAAGTTCCAACCCGCATATCAAAAATCCATGAACAATATCCCAGTCATGAGAATCCGAACCACTGCAAAATACATACTAAACGCAAAATCTGGCCAACAGAGAACAATATAGATATTCATATATATGTACAGAGAGAAAGCTGGAGCTTTGGAGCGGCGTTTCATCTCGCGCCTCCAATTAATCGTCAGTCGAGCTTTTCAGTCGGATCGATCGCGCGTGACCGAATTATCGGTTCCAAAAGGGAGGGAAAGAGAGAGAATGAGAGACACACAGAGAGAGAGAGAGAGAGAGAGAGAGGGAGGGAGGGAGGAAGAGAGAGAAAGAGAGGCAGGCGTCACTGCGCGTCTTCGATCGGATCTGTTCGCGGAGGCGTCGCGCTCGAATCATCTCGCTGCCGTTGGCTCGCGATAAATTACCGAGACTCTCCGCTTTTCCCTCTCTTTCTCCGCGCTGCCGAGCGACCGACCGAGCGACAGATCAATACGACACAGCCTCCGCAGACACGGTCGCTGCTGCTCCAGATAACAAGAGGCGAAAGAGAGACAGAGTAAGAGAAATAAAGTCACTGAGAACGCAAAAGAGAGAGAGAGAGACAAAGAGAAACAGAAGCTGCCCTATAAGCCTCTACTTAAATAGCGCCCTAAATCCAACAGGGAGGACGCCCTCTCGTGAGATACAGAGAGGGGCAGAGGGTGGAGAAAAGCCCTCGAAACGAAGGAACAGACCCGACCTGGGTCAATCCGTTCGACTTCGGCCTCTTCCGGAAATTACTGTGCCACCGATGCGATGGGGATTCCGTTTGCCGGATTGAATATCGACGAGCTGGAACGCGTTCCCTTTTTTCGCGAGAGCCTGGATTTTATACATAGTGTTTGCGCGGTGGAAAATGATCGCGTGGAGTTGGTGGAAAAATGGAGCTCGCATTCTTTGGGATTGGTTGGAGTTTACAGACGATATTAGATTGCGACTGAATATAATTTCGGTCTATGAGTTTTCGAAATCTTCTTCTCTTTTATCGTCATCTCATGCTTATCTTGCTATATCGTTTTAATCTGAATTTAATCGAGGATTTTCTATTATATTCTATATATGATCAACATTTCTTAATATTCAGATACGTAAAGGCAACTCTGCTAGAATTCACTGAGATATAGATAGATCGTTTAGGATTATGTATTTCATAATTATATAATTTAGTAATTTGGCGTTGGTCATTGATAATATCGGACATTTTCTCTTTCATGTATGATTTGAGTTGTTTGACGTTCGCATACATAAATCCCTGTTAGGATTCCGTGATCGTTCGGAATTAGGTATTTCGTACGTTACTATTTAATAAGCTGTTGTTAGTTATTGATAGTATAGGAAAGTTGGTTTTCCGTTTGAGACAAAATTAAGGTGTCTTTTTATTGGAAATATGTTATAATTTGTGCAATTATAATTCGTTTCTTCATTTGAATGATTAAGTAAGATGAACTTTCTCATGCAGCACACAGAGACTGTATAGCTATCTTCAACTGAGACTTTCTGGTTTAGATCAAGGAAGATCGATTTAACGTAGTGAAAAAGTTAAAAGAAACAGGGGTAGCCTTTAAGTATACAATCTATCAACCCAGACCTTCCAATTTAAACAATAAACTAATCTGATCCCGGAAGATAAAAGTAAACGCATAAAAACTGTTTAAAATTGGGCGGCGAAGCAGAATTATAAATACATTTTAATAATAACTGCTTTATTAAATGGAGGCTGAAACTTACGATATCCAACGCTGTATTAGTAATCAACATCTTTTTTCATTAAAAGAATGTTAACGTTCTTAAGCAAATATAAAATAGTCATAATATTGTGACATATTCGATTAATGATGAACCTACGCTTTCTAAAATCCAACGCATATGGATCGAAACGGTCAATATTCAGTTCTAGTTTTAAGCTCAATTATAATTTCAACAATCAAGTCCTTTCATCATTGAAAGAAATTAATCTTCGTAAAAAGATATCCGACAAAGAACCTATTTCTTTTACGCCGAATCCTACATATAATCTGAATTATTCAATTCCACAAAATAACCAACAAACTCAATCCAAAAAAAACCTGGCAATCACAAAACAACATCCTTCACGTTTAACGACCAATCAACGCTAGAACTGACTAAAATCCGGTGGAAAAAAAGCTTGTAGGAAAAACGAGTAAAAGGTCGAGTCCTTGAAAGATCATCGAGCCTCGTTGACGGACGCGGAAGCAAAAGTAACGACGACGCGATGGTCGCTCGATAATTTGGTCGTCTGCAGCGAACGTTTGAATCGGTGGCTGCAAACTTAATAGCTAAAAAGAGAGTATCGGTGCTTGGGCGAGGCAGAGAGGAATAAAGGAGGAAAGACGAAGAAGAAAGGCAAGGCCATTATCCCTGGAAAATACGGCTGGTTGTCATCTTCAGGACTCGGCTCCAGACGATCCAAGATTCGCCTGTTATTTCGTACTGTCCGCGCTTGCACGATTTCACGGACGATCCTAGATTTTCTAAACGATCGAAAAGGAACGACGATCCAACGATCGTGAAAGAGTTGCTTTCCCTACCTATTGATCTTTCGACACGTGGCGCGTTAAACTTTTCGCCGGTCGTCTGTTTTCTCTGTTCATCGACGAAATTCGCGCCGGTTTGCGCGCGTTTCTTGGTGCGGAACGATGAATCGAGGGTAATGAAAATGTTCTCGTCGGCGTGGATAAATATTGTGCCGATATTCGACAGATGAACGGGTCTATGGAGTTATTTATGGCAAGTTTGCGTTGCTGGAAAGGAATCGGCAATGAATTTATAAGAAGATGATCGATGAATTAAGAAATATTTAGAGGGCTGGTTTTCTTCCACATGATTGGTTTTGCAAAGTATTTAGAGAACTGGTTTTCCTTTTGATTTTAGTTTCGTGCTCTGATGATGGGGATTATAATTGGAAAATCTTTGTATCGCGAATTAGCTGATATCATTAAACTGTTGGCTTCTCAGTGGCTAAGAGAGCGTATCAATGTAACACAATTAAAAAGAGCAACAACCTATTCGGTTCAAAGATATAAACCTTCTAGCAACAGACGCCAGATTCATAAATTTTCTGGAAAAAATCTAGCGGTATATCTAGTATCTAAGATACGATAACCAATACTTTGAAAGAAATGGTACCCTTTAGTCTTCGGTAGTTTTAGCGTTCGAAGCACAGCTTACGAGGTTCTTCGATCGGTGCCTGATATTCTCTTCTTTCCGTTCCACGAAAATCAATTGTTTCGCCTCAATGTTATCTGACAATTATCGAGCGAACGGCGCCGTTTCTCAACTACTTCCTGCAATAACCAGGAACGATAAGGTGAAGCAATTCTCCCCGGGATTTCCCAAGTGTCCTGTCTCTGCACTGTTCTCCCGATTGCGGTCGCTCTGTTCCTCGTTTCGCGGGCCAGTTTCAAAGGATGATAATGCTCGCTGGCTTAATTGATAATATTTTAGGACAGGCCTCGTCTGCTGCGATGGAAAGATCGCTTCTCGTTATGCGGATTCGTGAAATTACGAAGAATATCGGAAAGGAAGGCGTATTAACCGATTAAATGAGTTAGACGAATTAACTCGTCGCTATTGCACTTTCAATCTCTTGCACGTAATGATATCTTTATTTAAGGATCCTTCAGTCTTTCATATATCGTTTTATCTTCATTCAAGATGAATCGCAGTAAAATTTCGTTTATCTGAACTCATATCGGATTTAATCGGCAGGATGGGCATCGGCTAAGATTTCGTTTCAATAAATCGAATTTTATGGTAAATCATATCGACAGCTGTAAAAAATATTTAGGACTCCATTACTTTTTTATCTGTTATTTCAATTTTGTTAATCTAATCGAAATGAATCTATCTTCGTTAAGTTTTAATTATGGAAGTTGGAGAGATGAACTGGTTAAGAAGTTAGAATTTTGAAATTTGGAAAGCAAATTTCCAGACATCGATTGTTATATCATTGTTTATAATACTGTTCAAAAAAATTTAAATTTTATTGTTAAATTAGATAAATTCTGTTCTTGAAATAAAA
Source organism: Bombus pyrosoma (assembly GCF_014825855.1). Lineage (NCBI taxonomy): Eukaryota > Metazoa > Arthropoda > Insecta > Hymenoptera > Apidae > Bombus > Bombus pyrosoma. The sequence continues at coordinate 11,209,155 of NC_057772.1, forward strand.
TTGCTACCAAATATGATTTGATATGATAAATAGAAATTTAATGAAAAATCATTAAAATTTAAAAAAATGCTAACTGTTATAAGCTGCAAATGTAGGAACTTTCTATGAGAAATTATAAATTGATTATTTTGTTTGCTTACTCTTATAATCGTTTCTCGTTTACGAGAATAAAGCGTGAAAAGTTAATAATACTTATTTACATATAAAAACAAACAACACAACTACTATTAAAACTACAACGAGATACGATATAAAACGATTTTTTGATAGTAGAAAAAGATTCAAGGAATATATATTCGAGAAAAGAACATGTGTATACGTATTAAAAAAAAGAAAATACATTATTGATATTAATGGGAATCCAGTTTATGCTTTTAAATTGTGACCTTAACGCAGCCTTTCTAACATTATCCTTTACACTTTACGTCAATAGGTACACTCTTATTGATCCATGTTGATCATGGATGAGACAAAAACGTTTCATCTTTGTTAATTCTCAATTAGTCACCAACCGGTCTGAGAGAATGTCCGTTCACGGAATCTTGATTAAAGGCTTCCAGTCGCCGATTGACATCGCTTCGCGATCACTCAACTGAGATGTTGGATTTTTCTTTCGAGAAGCGTTCGAGGAAATATGGAAAAAAAGAGTTCTGTGAAATGTTTTCCATTTACGTTCCAGTAATTGAGAGAGGAATTTATTGGAATTTGTTTTGTGAAACCGATTAGAGAAAAAGAGGTCGGCTAGAAATAATTAATGAGTGTCTTCTCCAGGCTATAGTAAAAAGTTTTTAAACTCTTTGATCTATGTGGAAAGAGAGCAGAGAAGGAACAGAATGTTTCCATACCTGAAGGCATATAGGAAGAAAGAACGTTCAGTCTAACATTTTAATCTTCTTCCAGTTCAATTTCTTCATACTTCAAATGCTTCTGGAATACTTGCAAGATTAATTATTGGTAGACATGTACGTCAGAGAAACACTTGTTCATTATCGCATAACAGCAAGTTGCTATACAACGCGTCGATAAAAAGATTACAATACAAAGTTACAAGAAAAGAAACGGTATTTGTAGTATAAATTCTTGGAGAATAAATATCCACTGTGCTAAAAAGTATGAAATATTTCCCGAAAGATCATTTTTCTGATTGTACTTAACTTTATATAAAGGTAGACAATTCTTTGTGAATATCATAGAAAAATGAAATATAAACAAGAGTAGAATATTCTTCAGAAATATTTTACAAAATGGAAAGCAAGGGAATATTGTTCGTATGAATGTCGCAAGTGATTTCGGCTTATATCTCAAACAATCGTATGCCGAATTCCGAAAGAAATCAGTAAACGAGTTGTAGCTCGACGAAATTCCCGTGAACGTGATTTTCCACGGTTCGCGAGGTGAAATCTCGTTCACGACCGTTTCTCGCGATCCTACGCCGGAACGATCGACGAAAGCGTCGAACCGCGTCGTCTTAGCGGTGGAACGGCGCGTCTCGCAGGATTTTCGAGACGAGCTCGAAAGCAAAGGTAGCTCCTTGCCAGGGAACAGAGAAATTCTTCGTTCATCCGTGCGGAAACCGCGCGTTCACGGAAATCCTATCGCTGTTTGCTCTTCCGTATCGTGGTTTCGGATACTGCCGTTGTTTCGACAATCATCTCGAACGCATGCGTATCTCCGCGGTAAACGAGTCACACCTTTCTCATCGAACTCTGTCGAAACATTTTCATTTCGTCTGACTGGAGGAAAATTAAGAAGAAGTTGATAAATTATTTGAATTACTCGTGTTGCTTAAGAGAGAGAGAGAGAGAGAGAGATTCTGGATGAACCGTTTTGGAACATCGTTTGAGAATTAGAAATTATTCGCAGTAACATTAAAGTCATATGATTTTATTGAAGATTCAGTGGTTATCAAGAGAATTATTCAACAGATTTCCTTTTTCAAACAACATTATATTTTTATGTTTCTTTCATCTTCGGGAAACCTACATCCTCTGCACAGATCTACTAAAAAAAGTACAGAATTGCATTAATTTACAGTGTCTAAAAAAGCTTTAAAATCCACCTTCAAATTACTTAAAACCTGCAACATAATTCACTGGTAGACAGAAAAGAGTCCTCGTCGCTTTAAACGAGCAGCGACGACCAACCGCCAAAAACAAACCAATCGAAAGAAGACAGCGAAAGAAGGAGGGACAAAAAGAAAGAAAGAAAAGAGAAGAATAAAGAGTAAAAGGAGAAGCGCCCAGTGTAATTTCAATTACCACGTTAAAGGGAGCCGCAGAGTTCCTCTCAAGTAGCTGACACGGGTTGCATAAAAGAAAAGGCCGCCCCTAACGAGGCTTGGCCTGGACGATGAAAGCCGGTCAAAGGGTTGTTGGTGCGGGTCTGACAGTTTTCCGCAGGTTTTCCACGAAAACTGGCTGCTTTGATCGGTGTATCCAATCAAAGGAGGGAGTCCTTTTTGGATTGGCCGCGATTTCCATCGCGAAAAGCGGAAGGAAAAGGATGTGGGCGGGATGATCGATCGGAAGCCGCGCCCGCGGCACTCCAACGACCACCAGGGTCGATCGAGAAAACGAGAAAGGGCTTTTCTCTTCGCTGAAGACTCACGGAACTTTCCCGGGACAAACTTCTGCTAGATAGACCGAGAATGGAGGCGAAAAAGTGATTTGCGGACGAAAAAAGCGACGATTCTGTTCCACGTGGAACGCCCGAGGGTTAGTCGCGAGTTTTAGAACGCCTTCGAGGTAGATTCTTCGCGCACGCCACTCGGTATGCTCTCCAAACGGCTTTATTACGCTTCGGAAATCGATAACTGCCGCGCTGCGTACCGAATGTACGATTCGAAATCGGTGACCTTTCGGACCTGTGCATCAGAGGTTCTTAGTTAGGTTTGGAGGAATTTGCGAGAAAGGAAGCTCGATGGAATGATAAAGAGTTAGATTGTATTACGTGATAAACAGCCCAGGATGTTTATGCAAATTTGTTGAATTAACGAAGAAATAAGGAAGAATGCTGTAATTTTGATATTAAAGGTAAGAAATATTCTCCTATACTTTTAGGTAATTCTAGAATTTAGATATAAAAGTATTTACTATCGCTACTATAGATCCTCGATTTATTCTTTAGAAAACAAATTCTTTCTTCACCACCCTCACCAGACAGGGTGTTACGAGTTATCGAAAAAAATATAGGTTATCATTAAACGGAAACGAAAAGCTACGGAAATGGCAGAGAGATTCGGATATCTCACCGATACCTAGATCCTGAGCTCGTAAATCGAGATTTGTGGCTAGCAGGACGCAATAACTCTGACACCAGGCTGCACTAACCCCGATTACTTTCGTAGAAATATTTCAGCCGAAAGTTCATTGACTGAGGCTCTAAAAAACCGTTCAGGTCAGAGGAAAGAAATAACGAGGACCTTAACCTGTCACGAAATCGAAATTTTTTTAATTAAGAAACCTAAGGAAATAATTCGACTCACAGTATGCTTTCAACACCTCTATTGTTATTTATAGTAACGACAATTTCTGATCTCTACAATCTCACAGATATATAAGATATTCGATTATCGTTTTAATTATTATATCCTTGGCCTATTTGCTGTATCCATAATATGAAATAATATTAAAGAATATGAGTAATCATGAATCAGTAATCGAAAGGTTGTACACATCGTCGAGTTGTTAGAAAAGTGACACCTACGTGAAATTACCGATTTAAAAATATCTAGAAAAATTAAATTCAAAAATGAATTATATATTTCCTAGAAGAGTCAATTTTTTACTTAAAAAATTTAACGCATTTAACGAGAAGAATGTTACAAACCAAAAGCTATTTTAACATCGTTCTCGAGGCTAAGAAATATATATAAACAATATTTTATTAAAGGTAGTCAGAGCCCAGAGGCTATTACCTAAAGCGTAAAAACAGGAAATCTGTCCGTTACGAAAGTTCAAACGAATAATAATTACCTATTTTAAACTTTCTACAATATTTCAAGTCGATTTCCTAGAAAAGATCACCGTTTCTAACTATGTCATTCTTCTAGAGTCTGATTTTTCCAATTTCTGTTTAAAAGTTTATTCTTAGCGTGGTAGAGAAATAGTTAAAAAAATCGCTGCTAAATATTTTCGCTACTTTCGCTCGCTAAACCATAGGAAATACGCGAGTCTCTCCGCGGCACGATACTCCAGAGAAATAAACCGTCGACTACGGAGTTTTAACTCTAGATAAAAATGGAATAAGAAACAAGTAATAGTCGGGGAATTAATCCCGGACTCTCCAGCCAGCCAGCACAGGGAATGGCACACGAGTCGAACGCGAACGAGAACGGAAACGAAAAATAAAACGTTTCCAAGACACGGACCGATCGATAGCTTCTTCCCGTGCAACGAACGCAGCCCTGCATCGACGATAGTCGAAGCGAATACCGTAGCCAGCTTTTGACCTGTTCCATGTTCCTTCGCGATATACCGAACGTATTAAAATTTTCTATTGGCGAGGTGCGGCGCGGGTCTCGTTCCTTAAAAGCTTCCGCCATCCGTCGGTTATCCTCTTGTCGATGGGTGGCACATACCGGCAGTTTCCTGTCATAAAAACTGTCTGATCGTACGACGAATTTTTGCAGGCTGCGTTGTTGTGTCTCGAAGAGACTGCTTCCTGTTTAAGTTCACTAGTTGCTGTATAATTGCGACTGGATAATTTTGGACGATTTGATTTCGAGGATTCTAATTTCCGATAAATTGCCTCGGATTTTAACTCTTGGTTGTAACTTCGAATGTTATTATCGTTTAAAATATTTCATACGAAGTAATTTTGTAAGACGCGTGCTTCATTTATACAAACAGTGTAGCTTTAATAAAGATATCTGTTGGTAAATTCGTTTGCATTCAGATTTTGGACTTTGCCTGTTCCACGTAGCTTTGAATCCGCTACTGTAAGAAAATTAGCGCAAGGTAATTTCGTAACACGCGTGCTTGATTTATACGAACGATGTAGTTTTAATAAAAATACCTGTCGTAAAAATTGTTTCTTTCAAGACGCATTTTTAGGATAGTTTTTAGAATTCTACGGATCGACATGTACATATAAGTTGTATTATATGTATATGTCACTATAAACAAACATTTCATGAACGATGCGCCTATTAATAAGCGCCTTTGATACGATAATAGAAATGAAAGGTGACTCGTCAATCTCAATTCACCCCCTCACGAATTCCCTCTTCGAGGCATCCGCGACCAAATCGAACGTTCGATTCTAAGAAGGAGCGCCTCGAGTCGCGCAACCTTTTCCTAGCGTAACCACACAAGAGACGAGGCTCACCTAAAACGCGACGCGCTCACAAGACCTGTTTACGTAAGTGTGAATAAGACGTGCCGCATTCTAACGGTGATCTATTTACGTCCCTTGCTCTTCGAGATCCCAGCGCCCGCGGCTCGAACAGACCTAATTTTATATTCGGAGCAAAAACTCCGGCACCATTGCCAAGTGGAGCTCTAACAATCGCCACCACCGCGTTGCTCGCGGCCTCTTCTAATTCTTGTGTGTTAACGCCGGCTCCTCTAACCCGGATACCCGTCACTATATCGCGAATAATCGTACTAGGTTACGAGTAAAGCTTCTGTATCGTGTCGTTTAATGACAATTTTTACCATTACAGATGCGAACTTTTCTGCTTTTTTCGAAGTGAAGTGTATTGTTAATGTGCTTGGTGGTAGAAGATATTCTTTGGGCGACTGAGCTACTTCAGTTTGAATTAGACTCGAAGTGTTCGCAAAATTATATTTGGTCCGAGTGTTCTGTTCATTGTAGAGAATAAAATGTATTCATATTTTATCGGAAACGTCATTTTTTAATTAGCAAGTTATGTTTGTCCTTGCCCAACGCATTGCGATTGTGCTGATTATCTTCTTAATTTTAATTAAGAATATCTTCCTTTCTTTGGTTGCAAGCTTCTTACTCCAGTCTTCTATTTTACATTAGAATTCACATTAAATTCATTAAGTTCATTTTACATCCAGTTACATTCATTCAGGTGAAATCGTATCAAATAGTTCTGCGTAATTTTATTACCCGTATAAATGGAAAAATGAAATTCTCTTAAATGCCAGTATCATTTAAAATGCTTCGCAAGTATAATGCAAAAATAAGGTTAAAAATATAACAGCGTAACGAGCAAGTGAACAAAATAAATAGGTATTTCAACTTTTCTATGTGTAATTTTCGAACGAAAGTTTGCACGCATATTCAAATAGGATACTCGAGGCGATCCCGAGCGAACAATTTTAAATCAGAATATACGGAACTTTCGTGGAAAATGCCAGGACGGAAGTCACGAAAATCGCGGGCCGACTGCGCGGAAACCGTGGAAATAACAGAATTGTCGTTTTTCTATGGCTTCTGATCGCGCTTTCGGCCTTAAGCTTCCTTTCCCTTTTGTAACAGGATCGGTGAAACAAAAGAACGAGGGTAAAGTTTGGCGGTAGAGACAGGATTAATGCCCACCGCGAGGGAAGCTTTCGAAAGCTCCGGATCCGGAATGGAAACGGCGACAACGAGCTACCGGGGATTTACTCTGTGAAAGCAGAGGGAAATGGACGAACAACGAGCCCATCTGCTGATACAATTCCAATTGACCGTTGTTGTCTGCGTAAAAACATATTTGAAACATATAAATTTCCGCTCGTTAAATACAATCTCCTAATAAATTTATATTACAAAGTGTCTTTCGTGATCCAATGTTATTTCGATATCTGAAGAATTTAATTTAATCAGAAATATATCAGCGCAATTAAACATATTTTGAAAAGGAAATTTATATTATAAATGTTCGTTCTTAAAACGAATTTATAACATAAATTGCTTTTTGCGATCCGACGGTATTTTGATATTGGAGAAATTAATTTAATAGAAATATATTGGAAGAATTTACGTCCTACATCCTTTTACCTCGAATTTAATATATCTGTCGTTAAATGAACAAGAACTCAGTTGATTTATCGGCGTTCATCGATAACGTTATCGTCATCGATAGCTCCTGCCACGGCACTTGGCAAGACACAGCGGCTGTTACGCATCCAAATGCAATTATTTATCGGCCCGTGAAAATAGAATGCTCGCGGTCGTGCTATATATAATAGGTGCACGTAGCTGACAAATACGAGCCAGTAACACGAATTCGATGTAGCAATTAATAATGACGAACGAGCGTGCCGACCTCTTAGTCATCGTTCGAGTACCAGCTAATACCAACCAAGGGTCACCGTGTCGAAGCGACATAGAACTGCAATAACCGAGTAATTAACAGCCGAGGAGCCAGACATCGCATAAACATTAATCACTTCGACGTGGTATTTAAAATCTCACGCGCTAATAAACTAGAGTAGAATCTTGTAACTTCTGTAACAGGATAACCTAGCTACTAAATAATGAAATCAAAGTCAGGAACAAAATATTCTGTCCAATGGAAAATTGAATTAAATTATGGGAGTAAATGTTGGATGCAATATTTCTTGGGAATCGATTAACCTCGAGGAAATGAATTTTCCAGACCTTTACGACCTTGCATCGTCGAAACGATTTATAACTTGACCGATAATGTAATTTTACCAAAATTTGTCTTAAAGTTGGCAATAGTCGAATGGAGTTAAAAGATATTTACAAATTGATCACCTTTGAGAAAATAAAATTAATAAGAATATTTTGGAATTATTTATAAATTGGTCTATTACGTAATTTTATCAAAAGGTGTCTTAAAACCGATATAACCAATTTCCTATATTGTTACAGTCGATCTTATCGATCTATGCATTTAGATTTAGCCAGTTGTAAGTTTAAAGGAATCTTCTCTCGATCTCGCAATGTCCAAAGAAATGTAACGATGCTAATAAGATAGAAGTTGTGCACGTAGAAGTTTAAGCAAGAAGTTTCTTGCATGTTTCATTCTCGTGTCGTCGGTCAACACGGAAGTGAACCGAACCCTTGGATGTGCAAACACTGAGAAAGAGAGAGAGAGAGAGAAAGAAGGACGTGATGTACGCTATAAAACACAGCGAATTCTTGCTGGAGACGAGATACGTCGTGCATCTCTATGTATACGTCGATTAGCCACGGCAATAAAGCATTTTCATGACGCGACACGCTGTAAAATTTATCAGGCGGGATCTTAGTCGTAATAACGTCTCTTTGGCACGCCAATTAACCGGTGCAATAAATTGCTTTTTCCCTGTTCCTGCTGGCGAATGCGCACTTCAAATTGCGAGGGAGCTTCGGGGATGACCTACATTTTTCGAATAAATTAGAAAATCCATGCTGCACCAAGAATTCAAACGTTTCATCCGACTTCTGATGGCATTTGAATTATTTAATTATGCTGCTTGTTAAACTGATAGTCGACTAGATATCGTTATTGGATTAATAAGAGAGAGGTTACGTTCGAAAAACATTTCTTCAAGCAGTTGGGAAGAATACGAAACTATTGATTGAAGAATAAAAAGTTTGTTCTAGAATTTATAAAAGTCATAAAAATAATCTAGTTGACTAAATATTCTGTATACGATGACTAATATACTAATATACGATGACTAATTTCTCGCTAGTCATTCTATTTTATTTTCAAAGCATCGCGTTGATAGTACAATCTGGAATAATAAACATTTGCTAAAAATACGTTTCGAGTTATTGCCCCGTTTCCTCGTTAATGTCTATTTTCAGATGAAATATTTTGGACATTTTTAATGACGATCGAATACATTGGTATAATATTAGAAAAATGTCATTTTCAAATGGCGCGATTTATATCTCAAAAAAAAAATGATAATATCAACACTCCATGATGTCAGAGATCGAGATTTCTAGCTTCTGAATAATTCAATGAAATTAGAGAAACGAATTGAAAAAGAAAGAATGATCTTTTGTGCTTCCATTCAGAATCGAATTTTCCATGACATGCATTCCGAGATATCAGAAACGCGTGATGTCACGACGAGAAAGATTTTATGCCGCGAGATTAATGTTAACAGACAGCAAGACCGAGATCTATTCCGGTCGAGGCCGACTATGTTTAGAGAATTCGAGAACGTTTACCTAATATAGAGCTAAGTAATCGTCGTGCTATCGATTGCACGAATTTTGGCCAGACTTTCTGTAAGCTTAGGTTCTTTATTCCCTCGTAATTGCGGCGCGATTTACTTGGCAATCGACTTGCTTGGCCAGTGCTCAGGCTTTTAGGCGACCACAGCCGATGCAACGCACCCCTCGAACGACCCCGCGAAAAATAAATCTATAACATCCTCTAATCACATTTAAAAAATTGAATTGTAAAACGAGTGAAAACTGTTATACCTCTCCTAAACTTTATAACAAGCAAGACTATAAGAAATTCCAATAAGAAGTTTCCTATAGCACTGTCCCTCGCATCAGCCATATCTACACGCAAAAGAATTGCTGATTGATCTTAAAAAAGATTAAAAAGCTATTATAGCGTTATAATGTAAATCTTCGTGACCATTTGTCAATATTATAAGGAACTTCTAATATATAATTAAAATCGTTCTCAAGAGTGCCCCGATTGCAAACATCCAGTGCATCGGCACGTTTTTCCCAAAACCAAGAAATAAGGCAACGTGAAAGAAATTGCGCGATAACGATCGTTTTCTCATAACGCAGCGTTCGAGGAGAAAAAAGAAAGAAAAAGGAGGGCACTTATCGAGGTTGGATAATGTTTCCAAGTAACGCGGAATGTCACGTTGGAAAACGTCTTTCCTTGTTATCGCTGAGCGACGAATTTTTATCAAGCACAGCGCGATAACGTGCAACACTTTGCCAACGAAACTCGCTCGACACCGTAGTCTCTTCTGTAAAAACCGATCGCAAAATCGCTGCTCGCTTCGTTAATTAACGATCGTCAGACGCTGCGTGGCCGCGGTTTCAAGAGACTCGAGCACGCTCGTAAGCCGACCTTTGCAACGTTTGCAAAAATCCTGGCAGGAATTACGCTCGACCATATATCAGCGTGTCCAACGTGGAAAATAATTACGTGGCATGCAGCCACGTTGAACCGCGGTTGCTTCGTTCGAGGGTTACGCTTCGTGTTCGACGTTGAATGATCGATACGATCGGTTATCGCGACGTTACACACACGATGCTTGGGAATTTCTGACGAGAGAGATGAGAAACAGGATCATTTCACGAGCGATCCAGGATCTTCGACTCGTGGAAGAGTTCACTGACAGCCGATGGTTCATATTTAAGTTTTTTTATTAAGCTACCTTAAAAAGAGATTAATAAAGAGTACAAGTATTTCCATTTCATAGGTAACGAATATTGTTAATAAAAATTTATGACGCACGAAAGTAACCAAGAAAATGTTTCGTCATCGATAACTGTTATTGGTAATTAATGAAATGTTTCTTCATAGATAACGGCTATCGGTAGTAACATAAGACAATTTCTATCGCCGATATTGATCGCCAGTAACAAAAAAAAAAGAAAAAAAAATTTCAACGGTTATAATGATTGTTCGCAAACAGGATTGTCGAAACTAAAATATGAATTCTTGTACTATAACAATGGGAAATTTGGATTACAAGGTAATTTTCTATTGCTTGGTAAGATAGTAGGAAAAAGTACAACTTGTTAGATTCAAAGATATAAATAGACGATAAATCTATAAAATTCCATGAACAATCAAGGATATACTTAATATTACAACAATCGGTATTTATGAAATGCTCAATTCGATGGAAAAATTCATATTTAATCCCACGATCAAACAAAAGAACATTTAACATGGAACTGATTATCGAATTTTTAAATTCATCAGCATTGTTATTACGTTCTCTCGTTCTATGATCTTCAATTCTAATTGGGTTTATCCTAACCATCGTTATCTTAATAAGTATCAAATCGATACCTTTACATACATCCACATACAGTTATATAGATTTTACATACACGTGGCTTTGGAATGTTTGAAGAGAAAAATAAGAGGATTGTTTCATGAGAGATTCAAGACCTTCGATCAACGGAAGCGTGTTCGCTTATAGTCGAAGGTTCAACGATCGTCTATCGATCGAAGATCCTTGGCTTCGCGTGTTTGTTCTGCTTTGTTTGCCGGACGAGAACGCGGAATGCCTGAAACACGAGAGGTCTTCGCGTTGGCCCGTCCACGACATACGTTGGCCCGAGTTCGATAGAGTTCATCCAAGCTGGCGTTTTATGTGCTCGACGTTGATATCGAGTCGCATGATCTAGGTCAGCGGGTCGGGAATCGATAGATGGGACAGAGATGAGAACGAGGCCTAAATTAGAGCTCGAGGGAGTCGATAGGGTGGACTATCGTTCCTTTGGACTTTTACAACTCCTTGTGAATTGGAAGCTACCTGTGTCTCTATATTTTCAGAGCTTTGTTTCTGTAGGCTTATCATTGTGCCATTGTATCGTCTACAGGATGGTTCATTCATGTTATAGTAATTATTGGTTCTTCTTTTGTTATATCTAGAATGAGAATTTTTGTTTGTAATTTTTGCAATCCGCGAATTTTTACGTTCCAATTTCACTTTAATTTCAAGAAGAATTTCAAGTAAGAACTTCTAATGGTTCGAAATACAATACCAGTGCGACATTGAAATGAGAAATTATTCCTATCGATAATTAATCCATCGTATTTTTGTCAAACTTGAACAATATATTAAGAATAGAAAAACAAGGTAGCGCGTGGATCGAGAAAGGAACGCAGCAACGTTAATCTGTAATTTTTACTCTGATTTGGTTTTCGGTATGGCATGTACTTTGTGTTATACAGAGTTATGCGCGTAATTTGAGTTAAAGTATAGTAAATTTTGACTTTAGACTTTTCATGAAATTGCTATTGAAACTGAACTTTATTCCACTAGGAACTGTATTTCCTACATAATTGATGCACTTACATACACCTTTTCGTATGCAAATGCACTGATGCAATACGAACGTCATCCACGTGTAATTATTCGTAATAAATTATCAATTGCACAACGCGTGTCTGCAGAAAACAATTTGGCACACGTATTTGTACTTTAGATGTTAGCGAAAAACAGTTGCTGCAGTTACTCAATGATCTCAGATGTTCTAAAGCGGAACTATCAGCGTGACCAAAGTGTAATAGTTTCGTGCAAGACAATCAGGAAAAATTGTTTACACGCGTATTTCGTGAATTTTAGAGAAGATAAGGTTCGTGAGTAAGATTCGAAATTTACTATACGTTGCGTAGCACCGTGTAGTGACAGGAGATTAGCTTGAAAAATTGCACAGTGCTTACGAAATAACAGAAAGATTTGTAGTCACTAAGGTTTTGAAATATTTCTGTTATATCAAACGTTTTAACGAAATTTTGCGAAACAAAAAAGCTATTGAAGTTTTATGAAGATAAAAATTATTCTAAAAAAGAAAAGAGATTAGAAAAAGAAATAAATATGAAGGATAGAATTACTGAAAAGAGAAAGGAATAAAGAAATTGTTTTTCAAATGATTGGACCTTCAGAAATCAATTTTTCCCCATATTTTCATATTTAAAAATTATATTCTCGCCAAATAGCAATCTACAAGATATAAATAAAAATTCGGGGATTCCATAGCGAGGTTCAAAGTTAATCTGTCTGAAGCTCGATGGAAATCGTGCAGTTTTAAATATTACTGGCAGTCTGCGTGATAACGTCCAACGAGCAGAGAGGAGACAAGTTGCGACAGATGTCAATTTCCACGATGGCGTGAGTTTTGTCGATAACGACGCTAACAGGAACAACAATTATTCCGCTCCCTCGCTCCACATTTTTGTTCCCTTGTTTCAATTAATTCCTAGATGTGTATGAATTAAACACATCTGACAAACTTAATTCTCTTTAATAAAATATGAACGCGTCGCTTTTTAACAGAAACATATTACACGTTACGTAACGTTGCCTTACTACGGTTTTAATAAAATTTTAACGTTGCCAATGTATATCTAAGTATCAATTAACAAAGTTAAAAATAATATTCAATTGTTGTACAATGAAATTAAATTTTATAAATTTCGCCAATCATTTTATGATGCATTATAAATCACTAACTACAATAATTCATACTAGAAAGCAGATGCTATCCTTATATGAGAATATCTTCGAAGTTACTTGTGGTAAAGTATACCTAACGAGCAAATTTAACATCTCTCATCCAACATCAGGTTTTACGACTTCGAGGTTTATACTATAGAAATTGCAGTACTCTCCAGGATACTAAAACTTTTTCTCACAGTGATTCGTGATTGCTTCTAAAATTTTAATCCGCCCCGGTGGTGTTGAACGCGTCGCGATACCGTAAAAGGAGAGACAAGCTGGCCAAAAAAAATTAATTATCCCGCTGTACAGTGCTTCGTTTGCACGCTGAAAATGGAGTAAATAAAATGTTACTCATAAACGAGTAGCATTCTCCCTTCACTCACGGCACTAAGAACAATGAAACAAAAATTAATTTTTTAATTCCTCTGTATATGTATATAATCTATTCACGTTCGTAAATTCTGTTACCAACCATTACATAATTCCATAGTACAGTATCGTCCTAATATCACCATAAGTTACTCTACATATCACAACGAAACGCTATTCGAAACTCGTCTCCAAAAAGAAAAGAGAGAGAAGAACGATAATAAAGGAGAAGAAAAAAAAACAGGCAAAGAGTACTCGAGGAAGAAGGGAGTCGTTCGATCGTGGCATGTGAACTTTCGACGAAATCGCAACAGAAGGAACACGGCATGCTCAATCGAGGGAGATAACCCCCGCAGGTTAAGGGTTGCGATTCTCGATCGATGTTATCACGAAATTGGGATCGTGGGCGCACGATACCGTCTCCATGATAACGTTTCGCCGCCCCTCTTCCTCATTATGATATCAGTATGAGTTCGTCCTTCTCCGATGCGGCGGATCTCGGGCTACGTAATATCGCGCGACCACGTTCATCGCGATGGAGCTGTTACATCGCGATAACCGGTGCGTGCACGCGCGCAAAGTACTTCTGATAAGCGTACGCTCGACCGAATCGTTTCCATGAGCCCAACCAGATTGTGGATTACGTTCTCGCGTGGAAACACCACTGATATTTGGCAATTGAGTACTTTTTCATTTTCGGCTGGATTTCGAAAGATTATTTGATACGGATCCTGCTCCATGAGCATCGAGTCATTCTTGATACAAAGCATCTTTAATTTTAAAGGAGAACAAATTTTTGAAAATTTGTCTAACTTCGTAGAAGAGGGAAAATTCTCGTAGATTTTCTTCATTTTCTAGGGAACACAATCGTTTGCATTTTGTGGGAAGAAAAAGAGTCAAGGAAGCGAAGGTTCGTTTTCTTTCAAACTTAAAAGTATTTTTTCTAATAAGAAAAAAACTAATATTAAATTTTGGAAGAGTCACAGAAAGACTTTTGGTTATTCGATATATTGGGAATTTAAAGGTTTGAACATTACTCAGAATTTCGGCCTTTTCGTTGCTACATCGCGACTAATCGTCTTTTAAGTGGACCACAAATATATCGCGTTGAATTTAAATTCAACGAATATATGAAACTGAATATTTACAATTATTTAATCGTAATGAGATTACACCGAATATGTTATGCGAACAGACAATGTAATTTGTCGGAGTAGACCTTAATTTTATTAATGTGAATCGTAACAACAGCGTCAATTATGTAATAAACATCGAGTCGTTGTTAATTGTAGCATTGATTCGAATAAAGATAACAAGAAAATCGATACGTCAGTTATCGTACGAACGTAAACCAGAAAAGAAAGGAAAAATATTACGGACGTTATCAGCGTTAATAAATCGAGCAATTGTATTATATTCTCGTTTATCTACAAGCACGAGGTAGATGGAATAAAATATAGGTATTTTTATCCGTCGTGTTCAGAAGAAAATAAAAGTTGATTATCGCTAATACACAATGCATTCCAATAAAATTAATCGACGATATTTCGTCGAATACTACAGATAAGCAACGTAGTAAGAACAGAAATCTAATTTTACACGTTTCGAAAATATTACCAACAAGATACATATACATATGTATATTATACTTGAAGAAATTATCAAACTGTTGTTAATTATTATCACGTAAGATCGTCATAATCTTTTTGATAATTCTACGAGATTAATTTAACTTAAACGCAAAACTCGATAACGATGGACAGCTACTGTTCGCCGAAATTTTCTCTACTAGAAAATACGAATTTTTGTTCATCATCAAAGACTTCGTTATAAAATATTCGAGTAGCAGATTTAAGAAACTTTTTCGTACAGATTCGATTAAGACGCGAGTTTTGCATAACCTGAAAGTACGAAATTCAAAGCACTAAGAATACGTCGAAACGAAAAGAGCTCTAACTGATACGCATCAAATTCGTAAAACTCCAAAGTACTAGAGAAAACGACGTCAAGGACGCTAAGAAATCACTGAATCTCCAAGCCACGACTCTCAAAGTGCATCGCATACATTCCACTTATCCTAGGCGTAATCTCGGCACATTGTTCGCGTTTCATTACGGTTCCTTTACGACACTCGTTCCTTCGATCGCGACCATAAAACGACGCTTACGGAAAACAACGGATCTCGTCGCGTCGGTTTCCTGGAGTAGCGATACAGGTGCAAAAGTACGTTTCCTTTATGAAGTAGAAAATTAAATCGAAGCTGAAAGTGCGGAATTGAAAATTATAAACTATTCAACTATTTAACAAGAATAAGCTGTTTGTTTTACAATTGAGCTAACAGCTTTTAGATTTTCAGACTTTCGCTCAGACTCGATACAGAGTCAATGAAATATCGTTTATAGCAAACAGTTATTTTGAGGGATCTCAACAAATGGATTTTTGAAGAGGTATGAAAGTACTCTGAATCATCATTGAATGCGTCATAATAAAATTGTGAAAGACATATAGTCGAAAAAAGAAAAGGAATTCGAAAGCTATAGATTTCCATACTTTGGTTTCTTCAAATTTCTCAAATATTCCTCCTAGTATAATATCATTAAATGACCATGGTCTTGGTCCCATTAAATGGCTCACATTTAGAATTAGTCTTTACAGACATATGTCAAAATTGCAAATTTTTCTTTCAGCAATAAAAAAGGTTGACATAACCTTGTACTCATTGCGCCATTAAATTATGACATGCTATCACAGAAAATGGCAATTTTAAAGGTAATTTTTGTGGACACGTCGGTAGTAACGATTTCTCAAATGTGTCACTATTCTAGCAAACCGATGAAACAGACCTATTAACTTTTACGTCGTTTAACTTTAATGTCGCCTCCTATTATCTACGAGCAAATCAGACGGACGGTTCGCGGAGGATTACGTAGCGCTGCAATGATAATGCGAATCCACGAAATTCCATCAATAAATTTACCAACTGCGCAATTCGCCGCGTTTCCCGAGACCCGGTGATAATGCTCTTCGCGTTTAATATCCGTCCGCTTCCCTTTTTACGACCGTTTTAATTTCATCCTCGGCCGTAACTCGCTTCTGCTCCGCGAAACGAACGGCGCTCATTCAACTCGCAAGTTGCTATCGTGACGCGTGTCCTCAGTAAAAAGGTACGAACGATAAGATTCGACTGTTCTTGATAAAGTTTTTTGGTAAACCAATTGGGCAAAAGGAAGGGAGTGGGAACTATGTATGACGAAAGCTGATCGAACCGACGAGATATTCGAACGAATTGCGAAATTTTATGAAATAGCCGATGAAAATTCGATAAGACTGTATGTATTTTATTCTTGCGGAATTTTTAATCTCGAGATATTTGTTCAAAGTAGATGAGCAATTTTTGGAAGATTTTTGTGACTAATATTAGTGGAATTTGTAGATAGAATATAGAGATATATGATACAGTGGATTTTTATATCGCCAGCTGCCAAATCTGGCTATTATCTTGGCGAACTGACAAAACACTTTTCCAAAATGTCAACTGTGAAAGAGAATACCTATATAATGTCTACTATATAAAAGACGACTACCCTTTTTTCGTTGCTAAAAATACATTTGACTAAGGAATGTTCCATATATTCTTTAATTTTATTTTACAATGTTATATTTCCTACCAATATGTATTTTTTAAGATTTGCACGATAATATATTGTATATGTGTCCCTTCATCTGAAAACGCGCAAATATCTTGAGCATTATGAGCGATACGGAAAAATGTTCCGAACAAATGTTACGCGATGTACATGTCATACCAATATTTATTTGATATTGGAAAGCTCTATGAAGGCTATATTTTTGGACGAAAATTATATCTTTCACATGAACCACTATCGAGATATTAAATTTCAACTTTGATATGATCCGGCATTGGCGTCATCCAATGTACATCACGAGAAAATTGCTTTGACAAACTTTGTGCATCATAGTGGTTGTAAAAAGAGCCGATTGTGTGTATACGCATTGTGTGTGTACTAAATACTATCTATACTTAAAACAGTTAGTCGCTTCTTTTCTACGTATTTATCATAAAATAATATGACTTTTTATCCTTCTTCAGAATTAATATTTCGATAGTGCGGTTTATGCGAAAGATACAAGTAAAGCGTTTTTAAAATGTTCCAGTGTCGACTGCGAGAACACAGGAAAAGAAGATGTAGTCCCCATTTAAAAATATAAACGTGACATTTATAGAGCTTTTCAAAGTCATTGTTTGATAAATTAAATATCGGTACGACATGTCCTCCTAGACATCGTACAACATTTGTTCCAAACATTTTTGTTTTCGAGATATTTACATCACGAGATATTTCCCAGACAAATGGCACACGTCTTACGATATTTAATTCTGAAACCTAAAATCCCAATCTGAACAGTACTTGATCGAGTATATGAAAAAAAGGATGACTTGTACATTTATTAACAAAAATCTAGATCCTTAATACCAAAGCAAATATTTACTCTAGAAATTATTATATAAAATTTTCAAATAATTTCCAACTAGTTCCAAAGGAAATTTTAACTTTCTAGAAAGTTTTTTTCGGCTTTTACTCTGTCAGGTAGATTCACAAAATATTATGCCTCAAGGTGGCACACGAATTCCTAAAATAACACTCGTGCTCCGCAAAAATTCATGCCAACGAGAATCTTAACGCGTTTATGTGGAACGTAAATCCGTAATTATCGAAACTTTTTTAACGATCTTCTTTGTAAGTTGTCCAAGCCCGTGACGAGGCTGTCAGGGCAGCGAAAGGCTTCGTTTTAAACTCGACGCGAAGCACCTGGCTGGTTATAGTCGATAATGCTTATGCACGACTTGCTTCAACCACTTTGAACTTGGAGGGTCGTGTAAATCGCATGGAAAACGGGCTAGTAGGTCACCCTACTTTCGTCCGTTACATTCCACGATACACGTTAAACATACCGTAGAAATTTCCTTTGTTTATCCACTTTTACTTTTACATTTATAGCTGGCAGTTCGATGGCGCCGCTATCGTTTCGTTCGCGTTTACACTCGATATCTGGCGACGTTGATGATTCAGGATTTAATGGTACTCGCATGACATGTGTATATGAAATTTTTATTTTTAAAACGAATACTGGGAACGGGATCTTTTTCTTTCGACATCCCTGTAAGCTTATTTTTCGGGTATCTTATCGTATATATTTGCGAGGATAAACTTCGTGAAACATAAAGTTGATATGTACGGAGAGAGAGAGAGAGAGAGAGAGAGAGAGAGAGAGAGAGAGAGAGAGAGGATGTTACCTGATAACGTATTGTGTTGTAAATTCGAAGATCGATTACATCAGAAATTCTCACGTTCGTTAAGAACTCATTTAAATTTCATCTAAAATTCTAATTCCTCACTCGGCCGGCAAAAGATAATTCAACGTTCCGCTATAGTTAACAAAACGAGCGGAAACTATGTTAACATCTACTGACGAATTCAAATCGTTTCCAATAAAAAAGCTTCCATTTCGTGTGAATGTTACGTTTCATTGTTTGTATTCATAAAGCAGTTGGTTTATAAGAGTTGGTTTCGAACTTCAAGATCAGTGATTGTGGAGTTCAAAAATATATTTATGAGAACTTTGACATTTGAAAAAATCGAAGCTCATAAAAGTAGTACTGGAACCTTGAAAGATTAGAAACTATACCACGGATATATCACACTATACGACATGCACTATGTTCGCTACAATTCAATACCGTAAACAGAAATCTATCTTAAGCCTCTGATTAAAATGTTTAAAAAATATATCATGTATGTAATTATCGAAGTACTTATAAACATCTAAAACCTTACCGCGTCTAGCTCTAAGATTACATAATTAAATTTCGCATTGTTTAGTAGCACTTTCTTTAGTATGAGCGAACAAATTTGATATTACGAACATGAAATACAGAACCTGATAAAAAGAGGCTTCGTTGGAAAATAAGGGCAATATAAATAATACGCAAATGCTGTTTGTAGCCACTGTACTTGATCCCATTCTTAGTCAATAAACATTCGAACATGAACATTCTTACAATCTTATCGTTGTGGCATATGGTGAGACTTACCTGACCCACAAAGCTAAAAGCTCAGTACACCGATCAATCTCCATAAATGTTCCAATTCGAAATGCGACTAGCTTCCTAAATAGGCGGCTATAAACTTAATCGGACTGCATATTTACCAATATCGCTGGAAAGCGTTTCGTGTCGCATGAAAGCGAAAATAAAGACGCTCGTCACGTAACCACAACGAAAATGTTCCACTGTATGTATGTATACACGACGTACATATATATATGCAAGACCGTTTTAAGCACGAAACGTCGCGAAGTCTCATAATTTTGATCGCACGAGCTACGACGATAAAACAGGGCGAAATTGCCAAAGCAAACACATACAGTCGGTCGACATACGCGCGTACCACCTAGCTGAGGGTTAAAATTACGCTCTGACTACAGGTCAGGCTCGAGATTCGTTTGGCAACCCTGTCATTTTCCTCGAGAGCCCTTAACGAGTCCCGGCCCTACCTTCCTCTTCATCCCTGTCACCCTCGAAAAAAAGCAACCCCTCTTCTCGAGCCAAGGTGAAATAAAAGCTGTTACACTCGGTAACGAGCTCGGAACAAGCAATAACGTCGCATGGAAATTTATTACGGTAAACACAGACGCATCCCGAGGCCTCGTTGCTCATCGCGATCGCGCAGTAAAACGCGTTCGAAATAATTGCCCTGCTTGCCCCTTCGTACTTCTTTGCTCCCGCTGGGAAAAGACAAGAAGTACATTTCTCTTGAAAACCTTTTCAAACTCTTTCCATACAGATTTCCTCTTCAGGATTCATTTAGGTCTTTTTTCAGGTTTCATTACGTACTCTTTTCATACTATTTTTACAATTAAGGGATTTATTAGATTTGGATTGAATGGAAAGCTTATGTGTTTTCGGAATATTAGATAGAGTTGTATGACCACAGAATTGATATATTGTAATCAATAACGTATGACCCCTGTTACTATCTGCCAATATTCTAGATTGCATAGAAAGAATAATATAATAATAGCAATATAATCCTTTTCCCATTTCCAATATTCTAAATAATAAATCAACTAACGACCATAACTATTACAATATATTCTATATTAATCAACATTGTGTTCCTTAAAGTTCTACTTTTCCCAACTCAATACCGAAACGACAACCAAGCATTATCAATTTTTTAAACAATACATAATACAATTTATCTTTGTTACAATTCTACGCATAGTAAAATCGACATAACAGCCAACGATAAATCAATAAATCCAACTAACAGTCCCCCATAGCTCGACCTATCCACTGATTATCAACTGTCCCAAGTTTCAAGTAGAAAACTACCGCCACTGATCAGACCGAGAGTTACGCGACACCGTGGTACTTCTAGTTCTACCGAAGCACTTCATAACGCATTAAGAGGCAGTTTTCTTCGTTTCATAATCGATTACGTGAAGCAACGACGAACAGTTATGGTTCCGTTTTTGCAGGGAATATTTCGTGTTCGTAGGAGGCTCGAGAGGAAATGGGTCGACGAAGTCCGTGGAAGCTGTCGAATCTCAGGTATGCTCGAAATCGATCGTTAAAAGCGAGCTCAGACGATTTTTGCCAACAATACGAGCGGCCTATAAAACCACAGCAGATACCTCTCTCCCCCGCGTTTGGCTTCGTTATATTGGATTCTGCGAATCAATAAACCTCGCTTGCGTCACGACCATGCTGATCCTAATGCAACGAGCTTGCAACGCGTGTTTCAACGCTTCTGCACAGAACAGAGGAATCTTCGATTCGTTTGTTGATTGCACACGCTGTAAAGAATGCGTTGCCTTTATTCGTTTTTCACATAGAATACTCGTGGTTTATTATTTCAGGTATTAATTGTAATTCTTCCATCATCGTGCTTCTTTCTATCGAATTTGAGTATTGCGTTGAACAAAATATTTTTAAGTATATTCTGAAATGTTTCTAAGAGAATAGCCCTCATTGTGTATAAGTTGTTAATAACAGTAGCAATGTCACCCGTTAAAACGAATCATGATGCACGTGCAAATTAAGATAATACATATCGTACTTGTTACTAAACAGGGAACAAAATGTTTACTTATATTGGGAACAAAATAACTTTTATCGTATTATAGTTATGTTTAAAATGTATTAGTGTAGATAGTGTAACAGTGGCCAATGACGTATTAAATAAAAATGTGCAATTTTCGACCGTTTTACGTTTTAAACTTTGAGGAATTTCTTAGGAAATGTTTTTTTGGGGATTATTTATAATTATCCGGAAATTTTCATATTTCCCTTAACGATTTTCTTATTAGAAGAATCGATGAGAAAGCAACGCGTAAACATAACTTTCTATTTTTAAATCGCGTGTTGTTTCAGACGTTTGGTTGAATTTGTTCAGTCATCCCCGTCATAGGAATAATATTTGTTGATTTCGTGCGAAAACGTTCAAGTTTCCATGAAATAAACAGGCGTTTGTAAAAAAATTTGAACTGTTATCCCAACGATGAAGAGTTAAACGGTGATTACCGTGGCAAAAATTAAGTCTCTGCTCCTGTACGACATCAGGAAATTTCAACTGTGAACAAAGTTCACAACGAGCCACAGGCAATATTTAAGGACTGCAACCTTTCGTCGTGAGGAAGCAAAGCTGAGAAAAACGATATGTCAAACAGAGTTCACGGATGATCACTAAAAAGAGTACACTTGTTAAATGTCACTGCTTTCACCGTCAGCTTTATAATCATACTTGATGATCCGATGAATAATGACTTTCCTCTTACCATTTTCCCTACGTTACCTATAAAAAGATCACTACTCTTACTATATCATCTTAAGAATTAAAATTCTACAACTACACATCAATCTCTATCATCGTGTTCCTTGGAAATTACGTACACGTGTATCTATACTTTTTTTCATCTATATTTTTACATCCTGTTCTATATCTTATTCGTGTATTCTAATAATTTAGTGGCATATAAACGAATGAAAGGCGAAATTTAAACGGTCAAAAGGAATTTGCAGCTCTGCTATCGAATAATCTGGGTGTTTCCATTCCAGAAATTTACCAGGAATCTCACAAACAACAAAGCGCTACCTATCTCAATCGAAAAAAGAGTAACACAGAACACTGTAAATATCTTCCCGGGATTAAAGATCTAAAGTTTCTAAATCTTTACGTGTATTTACTTCCTCGATTTCCATTCTTTCCAAAATTCTCAGAAACTACTAACAATCACAGAATCTTTCAAAGAAACTCAAGAGATGTTTACGTAAGTACTTGGAATTTGTCATTCGTAATCCTTTCATGCAGCTAGTTTTGCCTAAAAGGGAGAGCAAAGTTACCCAAAACTGGTAGAATCTTCGAAACATATTTCCAGAGATGTTTACCTACGTCTAATTTCCTATTCAGAGTCCATTCACGTTTCGGTTTTTTTCATAAAAACGGAAACCAACGAGGCCTTCATGGACCAACCGAAAAAGCGATTTATTAGCAGAACGGCGTTACGCGTTCGGAATGGAACAACGACCAACAATGGCGCGTCTCGCATTGGGCTTTCAGCGCTATTCTTGGCCAACCCGGGAGGCGATCCTGAAGTTGATGGATCGGTTGGTGACGCGCGAAAAGCGATCGTGCTTCCGCGAACTTCGTTCTTCTTCGACGTTCAAAGCAAGACGTATCGCGGCTGGAAGGGAGTGATTGCCGGAACTCTTCGTGAATTAACAAATCCACGCTTGTAGATCAGATTAACGGCTCGAAAAGCTCGAGATTTCTCTTTTTTTTCTTGCTGGAACGTCGTGGAAAATCGCTTACTACTTCTTGTTTGATTTTATTAAACAGAGAATCGCAAGTTTCCAATTTTGACGTGCCGAAAAAAAGTATACCGTCGAATTGGATAAATTGTAGAAAAATCTCTTTTTCTTTCTCTATTTTCATCTTAGAATTTGAGATTATTTCAGTCGTGTTCTTCGAAAATTATTAATGAAAACGACAAGACATATAAATGATTATAAATTATTCATTTAGAATACACTAGAGATTTAATATCACGTTACTATTCTAGTCACGATGTATTGCATACATAAATCGTGTTAATTACAAACCATTAATTTTTTCCTTCTGAAATTTTCCTCATGAGATTTCCCTTCCGAGTTCCCCTTCGGCCTATGACGGATAAAAGAAATACATTTACATTGTATAACGTCCTTTTGCATATGTAGAAGTAGCATCGAAAAAAAAAAAAAAACAAAATAGGCAAGGTATAATATACAATAAGTAGGTACCTACATTATATTATAAATGCCTACGAATATTTTATATTATCATGTATTACATGACAGTATACTTTTCAAGTCGTATCACTTGTTTGAATTTAGCAAAGCAAAATTAAAAAGAACAATTTGAAACAGCCCCTAATTTCTACATTATTCGCGAAGTACAAATAATCTATTACATTCTATTATATCTATATACACCTAACTAACATTATAGAAAAACACATTACAACAGAAAATAACTTTACTCGTTTCTTCTATCCATCACATTATTTTCTTAAGACTTTTTCACTCCGTTCCTCGAAACAAAAAAAGGAAGAATGCAGGAATAATTATCAGACTTTCGTTTGTGGATTCAACATAGAAAATCAGTTTCCTCCTTACAGGGATCCAGGCTTTTTACATGGAGCAAGAAACGTGAGAAATTGCACCGGAGCGTGCAAATAGTAGTCGATTCTCAGCTTGGACTAAAAGCAGACGCTGATTTACAAGGTCAATAGCGTTTATCGCGTCTAGCAAAGTCTGTAAAACAAAGCGGAGGTCCGAGACCCTTTTAAGGGACGATAGACACGCTGTTTCTCACCCTATTTCGTTCAGAAGGGAATGCGAAAGAAGCGAGAGCGATGAAAATTCGACTTTTCTCTCACTCCGTAGTAAAATGTGTCTACACGCGTTGCTTGATGGCCTAGTAAAGGCCGAATGTGTCAGAAAAATTTATTTCGATCACGAGGGTGGATGAATTGTAGCGTCAGCGAGAACTCGTCTCGTTTTTCTCCCTTCTCTGCCTGTAGAATTTGTGTTCCACGTTTCCAGCTTTCTCCGCGTTCGTTTTTCCGCGAATTTTCCGATGAATATACATATATACACGCATGGCCTCTATAGTGCAAAAAGAGCTCGTCGAGATTGAATTCGCATTATAGTGGAGATCGGTCGAAAGCGTAAAATGCAATTTCCCTGAAAGTGCTTCATAAATGTTGCAATTTATTTCTGTTAATTGGTACGGGAATGAGAACGCGTGAATCAATGGGATAAAAGGGACTAAGGTTGAAATACTGAATCTCTAAATCTGGAACCTAACATTCCACAATTCAAGCCCTAATTCAATCGCTTCTATATTTTCTCAGAATCATGTCATATTCAAATCTCAAAATCTTATATATACATGCTTACAATAATATATTATATATACCTATATAAACTTCTACTTCGAACACCTAATCCATCAGTCATTCAAAAAATTGTCAAAGTAATACTATTGTACATATCGCGATTACAACAAAACGAATTAATTTTCAATAATCGCTGTTTCAACACTGTGGTAATGAAGAGACGACGAATCGTCACGTAATAATTGGCAGAGGACACTAATTCCGAGGACAAGCACGATTGATTTTATACTCAACTAAACTCATCTACGCTCCGTGTGCGCACCTGACCAATCTTCTTTTTTCATCATGGCGACGTTTAATCTCGTCTTTTCCCGTCGAAGAGAAACGTAGCTGCCGGAATTTATTGCCAGTACGAATTCTCAGCCTTCAATATCGGCATATTAATTTTCGGCTGGCGCACGAGAGACGTTCGATCGCTTCGTTAATTATTAGCCGATTTTTCACCGTCTCGAGGCTAACACCTGCAGAAATTTGTGCCGACATAACTGTAAGAGTTTTAGAAATATTGCGATAATCCACGCAAAATTCTCATTAGATAAATGGTTTACGCTAATTACACGTACTTAAGAATATGTCAAACGATCGATATTTCGTTCGACCTCGTCGTAGTCCTAGAACTTGTATGTTCCAATCTCGCTCTTCTCTCAATACATGGAAACACTTAACTTTTTAAAGAAAAACCTTATCGTAAAATTTAAAAGAGGTGGTCGCGCGTGTTAACAACGATGCTATCAGCAACGATAAGATTGAAAGTGCAAAATTCAAGTATCACGCAGTCATTGATTCTTTCAGAAACGAACTGCTTTTAACCTGCGAGAAAAATTATCTTTTTTGCGAATTATTAAGAAAGGCATAATGTAGTAAAATTTCAAACTAGTATTATCAAAGATCGATAGGTGTATTTACCGTTTAGTTGATGAATAATTTACTAGAGTACAATGATGCGTATATACAGTTAACAAGAAATAAACTTGATTTTTAACCTTTAACGAAAAGTTTTTCTCGAAAGGGTGACAACAATATTCGAGCGAGCTTTTGTTTTTTTTTGTGGATACAAACGAGAGAGAAGGAAGAGAGATAGAGATAGGGATGAGATGAGAGTTCCGGTGACCAGGTCTGACTAACATGTTTTTACGTGGACCTCGAAAGCTTTATTTGCCGAGCGAGATTTTCCAATTAAACCGTGATTAATCCGCGCGACGAATGCTTAGGGCCGAATGTTTACGGCTCAGGGGAAATAAGTTGCTGGTATACAGAGCGTGGAAAATCGATACACACAGTGAGGGCAGGGTGTAGCGGGTAGGGTTTGGGTGCAGAGGAATCGACGATAATCCGATTTCGATGGACGGCACGAGTTGGATAATTCGTTTGCCTCGTGCCACTCCAAATAGAGAAAGAGAGGTAGAGAAATAGAAAGAGAGGAGAAAGATGAGTGTGTTCTATCTTCGTCTCCATCCCGCTTTTCTGTATTTCTATCTCTGTTATCGATGGAACTATTGAATTCCGTTTTCCTCGACTCGCGTGACTCGAATCGCGAAAAAATTCTAACTGCGTAGAGAGGAAAAGCGTTTCGCGATCGTTCGAAATGACTTTACATTCCACGAAATAGTTCGAGGATAAAATTCTTCGATCGAATGGTTTCGTCGTTGCAATTTTTATTAGTTACTTCTTATTGGGTCTTCCGATTATCTTAACTTTGGGATTTACTTAGTCGCGATAGTTGGGAAAATAGAGAAATTGTGTTTGCGGGGAAACTGATATACGATCATAGGTATTGTATAAAAACATGATTCTAAAGGAGATATATGTAATGAATGATGTTAATCGATGGATAGAGTACTAGAATTACACATATATCAAAATGTAACATGTGGAACAGTGTTGCTAAATTAAAAACAGTCATTTGTATGTGCTATATAACATCGTCAAACTGGTTGCCTCGTTTGCATAATGTATAAAACATTTCGCAGCGTATTTTACGAGCGAATAAAGATGTTTAAGTGGATGATTCTTTAATTATTAAACAGTGTCTCCAAGAACTAGAAATTATTTTGCAATGTTTTCCTTGCGTAAAGAAAGAAGCGAAAGATCACCTATACCCAAACGATGTTATCACTCTCACAAACTTGATACATTCAATGCTTCATTCATGGATCATTCAAAGTAATAATTTCATTATATGAGAATAATATATTATACTAATAATAATACTAATAATACTAATAATAATACTAATAATACTAATAATAATAATGAGAATTATATATATCCTAATTTACAAATTATATTCTATGATTTAGTCATTTTGAGTATCAACCTTACAAATACAATGAGTAGTAAAAATTTAAGAAACGATTATAATGTACTTATAAATAACTGGATTATTACTGAAATTACACCTTCCATTATAATAATAAGAGTCTAATAGAAGCCATCACTTAAACGTAAACAAAAGCTTTCTGGTTTTACGTTTCATTATAATCCAACACGCAATTTCAATCAATTAATTCGTCAAACGCGAGTCTCTGACGCGATACGCCATCTCGTATAGCCAGCGGCGACCTTGCTATTATTGTCACACTATTTTCATAAGCAGCTCGGGCAAATCTGAGGTAAATAAATGCGTAAATACCTTTATATGGCATTTTGACCCATTAATTAATTAACGTACCTAATCTGCTAATTCGTTTGACACACACATACACACAGGATTCCTAAGCGCGAATGGAAATCGCCATTTCCGCAGTAGGAAAAGCATGTTCCAGACAGCGTTACGACCTCAACGTAATTTGTCGTAATAGGCATGTTTGTTTGATGTAATACCAAGAGACTGAGTCACTGCGATCGTTCCAGATCGCGAGCGACCTTGAAGAAAAGCGAAACGCCTCGCATCGACTGGCAACGAATACAATTTCTAGATCGATCCGTCAAACCAATGTTATTATTTACCTTTTAAACGAAGCTGCATTGCAACGGACGATTCGGGTTGTCCTCGCGATATTCTCACACCATAACTCTACTTTTAGAGTAGAAGCACAACTTTGGTATCTAGTCGATCGATAATCTTATTTGTCAATATACCAATAAACTAAATATCCTACTCTCCAGTGGCATATGAATGACATTTTTAAAACAATTTTACAGTCAGTTAGAGAAGTCTTAATGAATTCTTTGTACATGTATTATTTACCGAAAGAAATTAGAAACGTATTTTGCATCAGGATCATTAAAACTCACAAGCAGTGCCTTATTAAAATATTTGGACACTTACAGAAATCTTTTACTAATACATATTGTGCGTCTTATATAAAACATTTTTAAATTTCAGTAGCATTATGTATAATGCAACACGTTTATTACATTAATAAAATTTGAAACAAATGGAAAATATACGTACGTAAACATAGAAGAATATAACCATAGTATTTGAACGGTTAGTTATTTGTTATACTAGTAAATTAAAAAATATTTACTGAGATCGCTCTTAGCACTAATCATACACTGAAGACCGTTATGCATGTTGCACAGTACGTTTTAACTAAATATATATTTACAGCAAATATTTTGCAACTTTTATATACACTTCTAGATTCGTTTCAAATTTTGCAAATAGAATCATGATAGTCATGTCTCATTATAGTATTAATGAAACTTTCTATAGTTTCGTATGACGCATGTAATATATTCGTAAAAATTTTCTATGTTAATATTTTTTGTATTTCGAATATTTTCATGTGTCACTGTACGTATAGCCTATACGAGTTCCTTAAATATCAAATTGATCAACTCTTTCTTACTTCTTTAATTTCACTACATAAATACACGATTAATATACAGTTCTTGAGAAACAAATGGCTAATTTTCACAAGTTGAGATAAATTTGAAAAGCAATGTTTGCAAGTTCATCAATATGTCTTCCGAACGGCTCATGTAACATATAACAAAGTCTCTAAGTTCGATTAATATAAAATATGATTTTAGATTTTTAGAACTAACCTCCTAATTGAAGGAGTGTAGGCAGGCTTTTCTAAGACACTACACACCACTGTCACCTTTTTTATTAATTTAAGAAATAAAGACTGAAACGTAGATCGTAAAACCGAAACGAAACATACATATATTTTAGTGTCATCTTAAACGGTGATTGGTCAAAGTAGTTAGTTCGATATATCGAGCGTCGTGGTGGTTGCGATAATCGAAGGATCAAAGGCGCGATTACTGCGCCACAGACGCGGCAGAAATGCTCTTGAACCGTTACGAAGTGGAATCGTGCTCCGATCGCGTGACACATTACGGAATTCGCACCGTGACGGGTTCCGCGCATAAATTATCTGACCGTGTGACGCGTGTGTACACAGAGAGTGGAAAAAAGAAAAAAGAAGCAGAGTGGCGAGCTCACGCGAGCTACGGTTCCGTTTCGCGATCATGATCAAGAAACGTCTAGAGTTGTCTCGAATGAAGAAGAGTTCGATACTCACGTGTCTTTGTCGGGTCAGCGAACACTATTCTCGTCCCTCGAATGAAGCACGAAAGTACGAAATGACGTCAGTGGAAGATCACTAGTTCCGTAATACCCTCGGAATATCCTCCTCGTTGCGTATCCACAGTCCTCTTCTCACCGTGCTCCTGCGTTCTCCTACAAGGTACGATCACGAAATATTCCTTGCTGTCACACTGCTTTACAGATCGTGTAGCTCCAAAAGATAGAACAAGCTGTCACTCGCGCAATCGATTCTCACTTTTGGTGAAACGATGTTACGTTGGGAAATAAGGTTATGGTACACGACCGTTTCGTATCGCTACACGGGTTACGTATAAAAGTAAAAAAAAGAAAGACGCGGAGATTATGGGAAGAAAGGAAAACGATCGGAGCAGTGACGATGTTACCGTACTGCTTCCCCTTTCTTCACTATCTTTTCTATCGATATTCGGTCGTGTTACTCGCTGCAACGACGTTCGCGGTGTGTGTCGTGTCAGTTCTCGAACGCAGCACTGAGGAAAGAACTCGTCCTTTGCGCGCGCGCGTTACTGTACACGCGTATATCTATATACATATATGTATATAGAGACAGATATAGATATTATAGACAACACGCGTGTCCCTGTAATGTCCTTCGTTCCGTTTTTCTTTTCCTTCTTTTCTTCGATCAGAGCAGTTATCGTTCCGCGAATCCACACGAACAGTCACTCGCGAGTGCCGCTGCGAGACTGGAACGCGGGGAAACATGTGCGGCCTCTTACATACCGTTGTGGACGAAGGGGGGTCGGGGAGGGGAGTAGGGGGAGCCACCAACGAACGAGACGAGCAGTGGGGGACGATCCCACTCCTCGAACAACGAGTGGGGTAACTGGCAAGGACGCGAGACCTCGACATGTCGCGGTCGCTCGACGTACTACTTTTTTCCTAACACTCGTGCTTGCTTTCCTCCCGATCACATTGATAAGGGAAGTTATCAGGTGCCGCTCTCTTCTCGCGAGACCTGAAATTGGATGACCGAAAAAAAAAAGAAGGTTATCCCATTTGGGCCGCGTTTCTGATCTGTGTAAACGTATACGAAAATCATTGCAAACGCTAAAGATAGTAAAAGAAGTAAGGTGAGAGCTTGTTCCTTTTGGAGCTGGCTAACTATATTTAGAGCCCCGGTTTCTATCCGTTGTTGAAATTTATCGAGCAAAATAGTGTAATACCTGTGTATAATGTCTACTATTACATGAAAATGAGCTTTTTTGTTATCTGCTCGTAAATATAAATTATTAGCAATTTTTAATTAACGCCACTGCCTTTCGTACTTAAACCTTTTTGCAATCTCTTCATTATCCATGGATCTATTACACGAGCTCTAAACGAGGCTGGTTTACTTATCAGTCATTAACGATGCACGGGATCACGACAGATTTAAGAGGTTAATGTCATTTAAGCAATTTATTTTTACTAAACTCCTCGTGAAGATAAGGGACTTAAATCTTCCAAATTTCCTCACGTATATGAGATATTAAATATATCGCTCGGCCAAAGAGAGATGTTCACGAAGGAACACCTCGATCTCGGAGTATCATTTAATCGTGTCTAGATAGGAAGACCTTGATTCACTTACGCGTAAGCACGAACCGACAAACCGAACGTGCAGGAAGCCCGCTATCTAAAGACAATCGCGACAAATCGCAAGGTAGATTTGTATCGCAACTTCCGCGATGAGGTAAGACCGGCGAGACGTAATCGCGATTATAAAGTCGTGTCGGCCGTCGGCCATGGCTCGGGGAGGAATCCATTTTTCTCTCCGCGTAACGCAGAAGAGAAGTTTCCCCGGATGATTGCGATGCAAGTTACTGTAAATCGCTCATAAGGATTGGACAATCGCTTCTCGATTCGACACGTTCGCTTGCATGGTCATTGTTGCGAGCGTTTGAACTTTTATTCATTTTAGTTTTACACTTTATTACAATTATCTGATGGAATGTTCGATAGCAAGTAAATAGTATTTTGAATTAATTATCTGAAATCAGTATCCGTTGTTTGCGACAACTGCGTCGTCTTTCACGTATAGATGTTATTGAATTGATTAACGGTTCAGGTAGATTTAAGACAAGTGGAGTCTAATTTAGTCACAATACTCTGAAGATTACAATCGGTAGATCGTAAAGGTATTGAGGCGATAGATATTCGATATGTGGGTCAGAGAAGAATATTTGAAGTCAAAGCAACAGGTTACATAATGAATAAATTCAAGAAAGTAGTGGTAGAATAGGTTACATAAGTTTGCAATAAAAATATCAAAGTTGCATGTTAAGGTAGCGAAAAAGAAAGTGTGAGTTTCCAGAAACATTCATAAAACCGGTAGTTGGTAATATGTAACAGTAAAAGTAGCAAATCTCCTTCAGAAATAGGACACATAATTTGGTTACTCCATTGAATGAATCACACTTGACTCATAAAAATGGTGACTCCCCTACAACTGAGGATATTTGACTCATTCTTCAGAATCTTCTAGAAACTCTACTCTCCATTTAAATACTATATCGCATCACTTTTACCTCAAACTGTTTTACACAAATTGTGACAAATTATTGCAACAAAACGATACACAAAGATTCAACAGTGAAGTTGTACGTAATCCCGAAATCTGATAATTCACTTTCGCCAGTGCCAAATTTGAACATTCTGAACGACGAGAAGATATTTGCTACTCGCAACGTGTATTTATATCAAAAGCACAGCGTAACGTTTTTAAAGAATGCCCCCTTTGTATTTGCCATTCGTGGTATAGAATAAAATGTGTCACGCATACACGAACAGGGATGATAGAAGGAGCACGCACGAGCGCACCCTTCGTACAAGGCTCGGGCACGTGGAAAGTTCAACAGGAAGGAAACATCAGAAACGCACACCACACACACACCCTTCATCTCTCCATTTCACTTTTCCTTTCACGCGTGCCTTTTAAAGGTCCCATGGAAAGCAGCTCAGTAAATAAAGGCCAGGGCACATTGCACTGTTCGTCGACTCGTTTCTGCAGCGTTTAAGGACTCCCCATGGCTATCTGCGGCGTTATCTGCGGTTTCTACTGCCTTCTCGCCCTCCCATCAGCTAGACACCCCTTACGTCTTCCTCTTTCTTCTACCAGGTTACCCCTCAACCATCCTTTCCCAGTTCCGTGCTCCATTGAATTCGATTTAGTTTCTTCTCCGGCACTATCGATCGGTGCCGCATATTTGTTCTTTTTTCTTATCGTTTGTCCCGTTTCTCTTATCAATTTTTCTCTAGAAACTCGTTCTTCCACCCGGCGTACCGTTGACTGCGAAAGGCACCCCCGCTCGATCCAGTTACACCCTCGTTTGCACATCCGTACGGTCCTAGCCCCTGTTGACTTTCCTTTTAGCCGTATTTACGGATCCCTTACTTGTTTCTCCCGCTGCTCGATATAATTTTATTTGCAACCACTCTCACCGTGTTTGCGATCCCTGCCTTGCCAAGTATCTGGTGCGAATCACCGGTATCCTCCAAATCACTCTCCTTCCACGTTTCTTCCTTCGCTACAAGATTCGTTTCATTTGCTAGCGTTTGAAAGATCGAAAAGGTGAGAACCGTATTGGGGAGAATGCTTTTTCAGTTTCAATGTCAGAGCCAGTGTAGTAAAACACGGTTTATAATTTTGGGAATGGAGGATTCCATTTGTAGCTTTTCCGACAAATAATTCGTATATAGAGGGTAAGGTACTATATATGTTACGTATGTAGTATTGTTTGTTATTGAGATAAGTTATACGGACGCACTTCTCAATCAAAGTCATCGCCAAAATAATAATATTATTATGAACGAATCATTGATAGAGCTTGGCGGTGGCTTATCAAAAGCGATGCTCGTATAATCCATCAATTTTAGTTTAGAAAGAAAATAGTAGAGAGAAGATTTACACAAGCGATTAAAGTATCCAATTGTTAACATATCAGACGTGAATTTTAGTCTATCATCATTTTCCACTTGAAACAGTGATTTCAGAACGATTGACTTTTTCAGGTCCACTTGAAGAAATATTTTTCTTCATACATTTGTCCCTAATTACTTACTTTAACGTTTGATTGAATAGATCTCTTAAACATTAACCACAAAGATCCATTGTACAGAAATGGCCAAAGAAAAAGAGAGAAGAACAGAATTAGAAAATATATTAATCAGATATTCTGCCTTGTACCAGTTGCATATCTACTCACTGAAACTTGAATATCCCTGCCCTTTAATCACTAACCCCTGTATTAGGACATAATTCTCACCGATTTTCTCTTATGAGGTAAACCAGTGATTCAACCACCATCAAAATTGATCCACCATTCCCCAAGCGGACGTAGTTAAATATACGACAGCCTGGCTGTCTTTTATAGCTTCATATTTTAACCTTTCCCCGGGCATATTCCCCCTTCCCTGTGTGCCTTCCTTCCGGTTTCTACGGCAGTTCCACGCTCGGGACGCTCTCGCTCGGTTTTCCTTTCCTTTGTTGCATCAGTAAACAGGTTAGCCAATTTTTCTGACGCAGGAAGCAGGAACGTGAGAGAAGCACTGGTATAAGAATGTATAGCAGGAGGAGAGAAGGCGAGCAGTTGCTTTAGATGTGCAACATTTTACGTACTACACGCTCTAGCGTGCACCGGCGTACAATACACATGTACGTGTCGCGCATATTGTTCGAGCAGGTTTTTCGACCGAGATTAAGAGCGAGCATGTAGCTCGCGACTCTGTCCGGCCTAAGTATGCCAAGGATTACCGGTATGAACTTTTACGTTACAGCCCGCGAACGCAATAATCCGATAATACGTGCCGCGAGCAGGAAACCAACCGTGCCGTCTTACGCTGATACTACCCATGGTGATAGATTAACAGGGAGCAGTCCGAAAGTCACCTCAGAACTTGGCTTCCTGGTAACGGGAAATGTATAGTGTTTCAAGAATTATAGGCTCGTTTTTTTCTCAACTAATTCGACTTTGGAACAATTTTTGGGATTATCGGGTGTTTCGTCAAATTTTTGACCAGCCTACTGGTATTGTGGACGTAATGAAAGATTTTGGAGGATTATTTGAAATAATTTGATATTA
Organism: Bombus pyrosoma; assembly: GCF_014825855.1. NCBI lineage: Eukaryota > Metazoa > Arthropoda > Insecta > Hymenoptera > Apidae > Bombus > Bombus pyrosoma. The sequence goes on from NC_057772.1 coordinate 11,243,714, forward strand.
TTCGTTAGTATGCGGATAATTTAAGGAAATAAGAAAGAGATTCGTATATTTACTTTCTTATTATAAACTGCAACAATAGAAGCATTTTCAGCAAGGAGATATTCATACAATTTTATAAATATTCGTACGAATTTTAATTTACATCCGTGTAGAATATACATGTTTAGCAGGATGTTTGGAGGAAAATAACTTTAACAGTTTTGAATAAAATCCCTTCGGTTTGCCAATCAGTTGTGGTAAAATGATTGAATAACCAGATTAGTTGATTACGATTGTAAATGAATTAATTGAAAATAACATACATAATTGCATTAACATTTCCTACAGATGTAACTGCGGACCACCGGTTTGAGTAACGTATAGCATCGCGATACGATCTGAGCAAACATTAGCTGGTTGCGAGACGAGCAACGGAAAAGTTCGTTTCCTTGATGCAACCGCGTTGTGCGTGAAAGAAACGGAAATAATTCGTTCTCCGATTGCCACGATTATTTTCACCTTGAACACGTCCAGCAATTAATCTGCGAGCGTTACAAGCACTTAACTTGCGATTACGTAGAAATCGATCCACTGATGAATAAATACGAACGAGATAGCTATTAAGCATCATAATCAAGCAATAGTTTATCATAATTTCTTGAGGTTTCATATAATTGTAGAGCCTATCGTAGATGGGAGAATTAATAATGGAAGAATAAAAAAATGAATCCTTCGAATTATTTTCCATAGCCGCGATCTTAAAAAGTGAATTAAGGTGGAATGTTAATTAATAGATGTAATTTAATGACATAAGTTGATGGTAAATGACGAGTCAACTATTCTCATCACTCGTCGTAAGAAGGAGAGAAAATAATTAACGAATTAATTGACAATGTTGCAACTCGATAAAGAAGGAGGAAAGAGAGAGAAACAAAGAAGAGATAGAAAAAGACAAAAAGCAGGAAGAACAGTTGTACGCTTCCGCGTAACTAAGGAAATTAGAGGAAATTAATCGTTCGTAGACGTATGTTATCGTTCGCGTAAAAATTTATGCAACTTCAGTACGCCGGTAAATCGTGACTTGATTAATAGCCACCGATAACCGGGCCGATAATCGTGTTTGTCTTTTATACGAAGGCGCCAGGCTGCTAGCCAGTTTCTATTTTCCAGAGGTAAGCTTTTCGTGGTCACGGCCAACCAGTTGAAAACACTCGTATTAGTATTCGCTCGCTTGTTCGCTCGTTCGTCGTTATTTTGCGTAACAAGCTAACGTTCTTCCAGCACCGTTTTACGACTGACCTCGTGGCATGTGTATGAAGAGAATTGAACTATGTAGTGAGATATTGCGATCGAGCCGTAAAACTTCCTACCAAGCGATACGAATTCTATTTTCCATCTTAATTTCCGTTTTCTACATACGGTTATCTGGCTTAATCGAGATTAATGGACTTATCGAAGCAGTTCATTTATTATGTATTATAATTTCATTTTGTGAAATACGGTTACAGGAGAAATGATACAAAATTTTATGATAATCCGCGGTGATGATTTGTGACCATTTCTCCTTAGCAAAGTTTTATTTGCGAGGTTTTCTAGATTTATGAATGAAATATTTCTCGAAGAGAGATAAGATTTATCTTACGTTCTTTCAAAGAAATCAAAAATATTGGAAAATGTTTTGCAGAAGTCTCTTCATTCATTTACAATATCGTGCTGGATAGACTAATAAAAATGCAGAAATTTGGATATTATAAACGTATATGTATAATATTAAAATGCATATAATTAGACAATAAAATAGACAAACGAACTGGAATTATTTCTTCTTCGTATATATCAGATGTATTTTTAACTTAAAACGCGGTGTATTCATTGAACATTTAAATCCTAATAGTCGTCATAAATCTTTGTTCCAAAATACAATAATATCAGTTTACATAAAAACAATACACATTTTAGGAATGCAAATTGGTAAAACAAAATGCTGCTATTTATATGCTGGCCACTGTACATTCTAATTTTTGTTTCATTATTCTAACATACGAAAACTTAATATTAGAAATATACTTGCTTGTATTATCTGGTAATCTTTGAATAAATTTTCCCGATTTTCTCAATATTTTCAGAAGAACAGAGACGTCTTTTCTTAGTTCAAATTCATTCAAATCGACGTTACAACAATCGATATCGAGATTTGCCGTTCGAGCTGCGATCGTTTTCGCGAAGGACAAACAATTCCTGAATATCGCGATTCGTTCCGGGGAGTTGAGGAAAAATCCACGTTCCATTCACTCTGTTTCGTTGCCGAGGAATTTGATGAAACGTACGTGTTCTTCTCAGATCTTGGCGTGCTTGCGATAAAAATACGGTTTTGTGAAAATTCGTGGCAAGAAACGACGGGAAAGACATTCCGATCGAGCGAAGTCAAATATTTGCGCGAGATGTGCGCGAGCTCAAGCGAACGCGATAACGTGAGTTCGCGCGTGCGAACATCGTATTTCCACGTGTATGCATATTCATAGTTTGCCAGGAAACGAGAATAGTGACGACCGAACCTTATTTTATAAGCAATTATTTATTTCTTTCTTTTTTAATTTAAAGACGTCAGTATTATACGGAAGAAATCTCAATTCACTGCATCCAACTCACATAATAATAAGCACAAATAAATTTCGATAGACTTTACCTGTTCACAGTTCTCTTTCAAGTGCGATATTAACAGGATATTCCAATGTTTCTGATAATAGGAAATGTATTTAAATAAGATTTACACCAGTCAATCAATAATGTTATACCTTATATGCATATATATGTATGTGCATACATAATATCACGAAAATGTTCGAAAGCTTATGTAAATTTTCTGTGAATACATCGTGCGTACTATAAATATTTTGAAATTTTATTAGCTAGTTCCAAAAGCTTAATATTTTGAGTATATTTACAGATTTCATAAATATTAACCAACATCTTTTTAAAAATTTCTTCTTGACGTTTCGATCAAGTTTTTGAATCTTTCTTTGATTTCATGATAAGATTAGGTCTTTTAGTGAGTGTCACTATTGAGCCTCCATGGAACAATATCTATAATACCTTGTTTGTTTCTATGTTCACGTGTGATCAATATTGTTTGCCATCGCGTAAAAAAATCGATAGTGTTATTATAAAAGTAAACACCTCCACGAGGGAACGTTTCCACATGGTATTGCGGGTAAATTCTATCGAAGCACAAGTGTACAGCACAAACTCTAACATTGTTGATCGATACGCGTATCTTATCTGAGGAACTCGTTTTACTGTATCGATTCGAACGATCTAATTCGATTGACGTCTCTTCTATAGAATTTCCTATACATCGTCGAACAATGGCGTAATTGAAAACTGTATCTCGAATATCGTATCTCAGACTGACATTTTTTAATCATTTCTTTATTATTGAATATGTAGTGCTTAAATAAAAATGAAAAGGTGTAGGTACGTACAACATAGTGGAAATTAAAGCCACAAGGAAATTACTAATATGAACGATTTTATTCTATTACATATGTAAATTGGAATTTTCCAAATGATAAACTGTGATTTTTTGAAATTGAAAAGGCGTTTAAATTTTCCAAATGTGAAACTAAGATTCCAAGTTTAAACGAAATGGAATTAACTTTTCCAAATATAGATATGTAATTCCAAATTTCCATTCGATGGTGTAAGTTACGACGCACGCGTAGTATTCCAACAGCATGAATTTGTCGAAATGGAAACTTGAAACGACAGGAGTGAAAAAATTCTCGCGAATGCAGAATTCAGTCATTCGTCAGCCGTTCGGGCTTTTTCGCGGCGATAAGCGACGCGAAGACCACTGGCGATAGCGCAAAGCTTTTATCAGCGACCTACACAGGCCAGTCACGACCGTGAAATTGCACATCACGAACAAAGCCATAACGCGTGCGCGCCGCGTAGAAAAGTCCACCAGTTCCGGTTTTTCCCCGTTGAAAAATAATTTCCATTTTTCCCAGTTCCTTCATGGCCCCTGATTTCGCTTATCGATTGGGAAATACTGCACTATATATGTTGCGATTGCAACTAATTACGAATTCAACAAGCGAACGCCGACAAATACCCGTGAGCTATGTGCTGCTTATTTATCGAATTGCTATATAATTAATTATGATTTAAACGCTGCGCAACAAACACATGAATTGGTCATGACACGGAACACTGCGGATCAAACATGAATGTCGGTTCACATCACGAATATGACGTTCTAGCGTTGCACGCTATAATATTGGGACCAGATTTTGATTCGAACTTTCTATATGATTTTTGTCATTATGATTGTGTTAGGTAAGCTAAGTTAGATTTTCTGCAGTATCTTTTTTAAGGAATGAATGACTATTGTTTAAAATAATCACTCGAGTAAAATATCTGTCGGTTTCCTTGATCTGCCTAATATGCTACTCTTACGATTGCAAATCATGGTATGCACGTTGGTGGATTATGCACTGTTCTAGAAAAGCGTGTATCTACAATATACGATAATAAGCACTGCTTCTAATTATTAATGTGTGACTAATGTTTACTTTATGATAAAATACATACGAAATTTTCTATCACAAGTTCACAAGTCATTCTTAATACCTATGGTCAGAGATGTAATGGATGTTGATAGAAAAGGTTATGATCTTTGCTATTTACGCTGTTGATTTCATACCGCAATCGTAATATGACAAGATCGATTTTGGGAAATTTCATTGACAGTATCGAGCTAAATAAAAGCGTGACGTACTATGAGATACTATTGCCACACCAACAGCAACGTTATTTCTCGGTCATTCGACGAAGAATGAATCGTGACCTCATCCTCTCAAGACGAAGTAATTAGTCAATACTCTATTATTCAATTCGCTCGGGTTAATCCAAATGCGGGTTAATCGAGATGTTTACACAATGGGATTAATTAATCCTCGATGGAATTATAATTAACACGCACTACAAACACTGAAGTACTCTCGTTTAATGTCAAATTTACAGTTTAGCTTAGATGGCAAATCGACCCGACGAGATATTTACCAGAAGCTGAAAAAATACCAAGTAACGAAACGGAAGAAAAAGCCAAAGTTCATATACTGTCTTAAAAATCCATCAAAATCGCCCATTTGAACATTTTCTATATATAAAAGTTCACATAATTCAGTACCATCTAATCTTAACTACAACCCTGAAAACAAACCACAACATAGAAATGTCGATTCTTTCGAAATATTTCGCGTACGTGAAGAGCTATATTTGAAAATCCAGTTTTAAGTACAATACTCAAAAACAAACCGAAAGTAGAAATATCGATTCTTTTAAAAAGAAAAAAGAATTCTTTAAAATCTTACGGGAGGAAATTTATTCAGAAATTTTCCACTGACACCGAGTCCTACGGCCTTATATGATCCGACTTCGAGCAATGAAGCAGCAATTTTTCATTCGAAAGCCACCACGCGTCGCATCAAAACTAATATGACGCGGCCGACGACACGTGACTAGCCAGATTAATGATCGTACGACAGCCGGTTAACTCCGTTGCGTAATTCGGTGCGGAGCACGAGCCTACCATGCCGTGCACAGCCATTCACGAAGAAGTGGTTCTGGTTTAAGGTGGATCCGCAGCGAACCGAAGCGGTGGCAGTAGCGCGCGTATGTACGCCGGTGAACCGGTTCACTCGATTTCATTCATTTGCCGGATAATCGTTGTGTTCCTGTTTGCAGCTCAGGGACGTACCGACGCACGAGTGCACGCACTCAAGGTCTCGGGTTTCGTACTCGAGAGCCGAGCTTTCGCCTACCTCGTCTCGTACTGCAGCCGCTGTTTCTACTGCTGCAGCTGCTGGCTACTCTTTGCCGTTTCTCCGTTTCTACTTGCTGTTGCTAACACGGAAAGTGGTACGAGGCGTGTGAAAGTCAGACATGACGCGATGCTGTTCCGTTAGAGCGCACAGATCCGAAGAAACTGAAGAAGACATCTTTCTTCTTTCTAATGTTTTCGTGATTCCATTCGAATCATATAGAAAGCACTTAAAAGTCTAGCGAGTCGATTTTTGATAAATTTTTCAATTTTAGTATGTGGGCCCCTTTTCACGATTGCCACATTAGTAGAGTATTATTAATAATATTTTATGCAACTTTCTTATTAAAATTAGAAAATTAGAGAAAGTTTAGATATTATTAACTTGAGATGTATAAATAGGTTATGAATATGTATAGTCTAATTTTAGACTGAGAATGATTAAGCAAACATATATCTTTCTAGATACTGAGACGAAACTGAAATTAAACGGAATATTTCCTGAACGTAGTGCATGTTTCACGCTTAATGTTTTATATATTTTTGCGTCTATATCTAGTCTTGAACATTTTTGTATATTTACTTCGCATGGCAACATATTTATACGTCTCAAATAAATAACAAGTTTGTTCGTATAATAGTAATTGATAAACTGATTATGATAAACAGCTTCGAAACCAAGTAACAGTCCATAAGTCAGTTAATTTTTCTATTCGACTCAAAATTGTAGTATTATTTACACAGTAGAAATATATACTCTACAACTCATAATTTCTTAATTTATTAGTATCAGTGCTTAACGATTTATTTAAATAAGTTGATCATGCTAACTATTGTGTGATTCATGTGGATTTTAATAAAATATTTATTATGAATTAAAGATCTATTGCACATATTGGATATCAGTTTTATGTCACCGAATATTTTCTTCCATTTTCTTGAATTTTTGAATATAATACTGAAATAGTATATATATTATAGAACATATCATAATAAGCTGTAATAATAAACTACTGACAATGTACGTATAGGAAGCGATAAGTCCGCTCAGTTTTCTATTTTGGAAAGTATATACGCGTTAAACTGTTCATTATTGTTTTAATGTCGTACCGACTATCTTAGTTATTAGCGATAATTACCACTTGTTACAGACTGCCGTGGCACAACAGTTCAATTTAAATTTATGTAACTTCATAATTTATGTACTTACAATTCGTTATTCGATATTCAAATAAATATCAAATTAGAAATTATTATTTATAACGTTAATGCTTTGCACATAACATAATGAAATTAAAGCCGATGAAAAATAAAACACTAATTAAAGAATAATAATTGCTTATACTCTCGTAACCAACGAAGTTCGAAAGCAAATCAGAATTATAACAGAAATCGAAAATAACTCTACTTAGAGAAAGAAGCCAATTCTATTATCATCTTCTTCAAACTGATAACTTCCTGATTCAAACGAATCTTTCCCAACATCTTTATCTGCGTGTACCAATTTTTGGACGATTGTCAACATCATCTAGAAATACTCCCATTACAAATGGAAAGCTGCCTGTTATGAATGAACGTCATTTTGCTTCGTATCTTAGTTTCTGATCAATTACTTTAAATGAGGCCTCACTTGCTTTCGTCGAACTTTGTACAATTTCGATCGGATGATATGCTAAAATATTCTCTATCTTCAATATAGTCAGTTAAAAGAGTTACCAACGGTAAGAGTCCATCGCACACATCTACAAAACGCAAATTTGGATCTCGATTTCCGGGTCACGAAGCTTCATAAAGAAGCGATCACACGCGGCAATGTTGAAACCAGCAATCTCATTGAATACACATCACGATCTTGAGTTACGTGTTACTTTCATTAAAAGGACTACGATGTCAGGTGCATTGCCATTTCTAAGTATTTAAACAGCTGATGTACATAATTCGATCAGAAGATCGATAACTTTTGTTATACTTTCAAACTTAAGATTAAAGAACTTAAGAATTAAGAAAAGAAGATTAAGATCAAAATTAAGATTTCTCTACCATTAGTATTTTACCTCTTGCCATATGTGAAATCGAAAACTTTGTTAAATTTCACTGAAATACGAAATATATTTGCATAACTCTAATTCCATGTTATCTATAATGAATGACATTTCGTAAAATCTATATAAACACTTACAGTACGACTGAAAATACAGTATTCGATCGTTCTAAAATGTCAACATTGAACGGACACACTTAAAGTCACTTAACTCAGAAATACACTTAGCGCAGGATCAATGTTCATCCATCTATTACTTTTTTATTTATACTAATTAGTATTAATTACTGTTTTTGTCAATATCTATTAATTCTATGCTGTTCGTTTGAGATAGGATCAGAGGTTAAAATTAAATGAAAATGTTTCATTCTTGAAATGTATTTTATATCTATATTTGAAATGACTTGGAAGTGTCGAAGTACTTATGGGCGATAGCGTTATCCTGGGACAATAAATCGAACCTTTGAGAAAAGTCCGATGGAACGCAACTGCACGATAGATCAACAACGTGACGCTGCCACTGCAAATTTATCGGTGTCATAATCGATATTTTTACCGTTACATAAAACGCTTCCGAGGTTGTTTTCTTCGTGACACGGCTGTCATGCGTTACATAAATCTATCGTGGAAGGCTGTTCTCGTGCGTGGACTTCCTATTTCTCCGCTTTCTACGGCTCGCGGGCTAAAACCGCGCGAAAGAACACCCTCGGGAATGCGCGTCGTCGCGACGCTCTAACGCCATACAAAAAGCTGTTCGGAGCTAAGCCAAAAGAATGAGTATGTACCTATGGAATAATGGAACGCTGGAGGATGATGTGGATAGAAAATGTTATTTTAATCGGTGAAATGAAATATAATTTAATTGTTATAATTGTATTAAAATATTGTTATAAATGTATAAATGATTTCAATTTTAATATTGCTCGGATATTATTCATCGGTTAATATTAGAACTATCAAAGTAATCAAAGTGATCAATTCGTAATTCTGCATAGAAATTTTAGATGTAGGATTTATTTTAACGCATATGTAGCGATTTAAATTGATTTTTGTAAAGTATAACACATAGACAAGCTATTGTATTATATGTATATTATTCATGCACCTCTTATTTCAATCTCTCTTCTGTTAATTTAATTATAGCCTTTGATGATTTTAATGCTAAATTAAATTTCATCCTATCATGGATTTAATTATTATGATTTAGTATATTCGAGAGATCTTATTGCAAGATAATGTCATTCCCAGGAAATGGTACATTCTAGATACTCTGATAATTCTGATTGTAGACGGCTCATGTTTTATTTCGCTTGTAAGTCAATGTTAATTTTCTCTATTATACTTCCTCACCATTTTATTTCTTCCGTTTAATTTTATTACCGTGATAGTTCTTCAAGTATTGATTTCTCAACAGAACACCGCGCTACATAAAATCTATCCTGCTTTCTCTTCTCTAAATAAAAAAATCACGAATTAGTCATCGCATATGATCTCTGCGCGTAAAATTCGCAAGGAATTCTTATACCATAATCGACATTTTTTCCACCCCTTTACGTAAACGTCTTCTAAATTGTTTTCATAAAACACGAGAGCACTATGCATAATCGATGGTCGAAAAGTCGCGCTGGCGCTACATGCCGCTTCAGATATTCTTTTTCTTTAACAGTTCGTTTCGTAACAAATCGTACAAGCGTGAAATGGTATTTCGTATTGTAAACATGGCACACGTCAGAGAAACGATTATTTGCTACAAGGAAACATGTCGCGACCGCTTAACATGACGAATAACGTTCTTGCACGTTAAATGCATGAGACTTCCCCTTCGTTCGTTTTCTAGCATGGTCATGAATCGCTAATCTCTTCGATATTTCGTCCTCGTACGTAGAACTCAAAAGTCCACGATGCGACTATTGTGATGCAAATATGTTGAAAGCAGTTTGAGAAAAGTGTCATTCAAAATGAAATCTGACTTGCTAAATATTATCTTCGGATGAAAGATAAGAAATATATTTAGAAATTTCGCATTATAATCTGAATTATAAAATTTTCCTTAAAAGAAGAAGACCCATAAAAACGTATCCACACAAACAGTGAATAATCAATTTCTATGAATAAAAAGACCTTCGAGGCAGTGTTTGAGTTTTTAGAAACGACAGTTTCAGGTTTACCTAGCCGTTTCCAAGATTTAAAATTTCCAAACGAATCGAGTGGGTACACGAGTGAGCGTTCGTTTGCTCGACCATGATCATCATGAGACCTTCATTGCGGAACATTCGTTCTTCTTTGCCAATTAATCTTCTTTATTTCACTTTTAATGTATTCTGTATGATATGCAATATATATATATATTTTTTATTCCGTTCATCTAATGGTAATTTTAACGTGATCATTTACGTGACGTGGAACGTATTCAGGAAAGTCCTCTGTAAGATAATATACTACTCGCGAAAGTCGAAACGTACTAGACCCGTTTAAATTGCAAATGTCGAATTTCCTAGAACAGGACGCGATAAGTTTATCGACGATTGCGCATGGAAAGAAACAGAAATCAATTTGTTATTCTTCTCTTTCGTTTTTGTTGCCTCTTTACCTCCCTTGTGCGTGTCTTGTCGTCGCTGCCTTTACATTGCTAATTACATCACGGGAAACGGTATTTCTTTCTCATTAATATCTCCTCTACCTTCGGAGTTCCCCGGCTTTCAATGCACGGGAACGACGGACGTTCTCCGGCTCGTCTCATTTCCGTATTCGTTCGTTCGTTCGACGCTCGATTCTTCGAGGTAAAATGTTTGTCGATTTCTAAAAGCTAATTGACTCCGTTCTAAAGAAAGATTAATGCGTGACAGGAATGCGTTTTTAAACAGTTACTTCTAATCGTATTGCTGAAGAGGTTTTGTCTCACGTTGACTCTTATTTTGGTCACTAGAAATTTTAATTATCTATATAAACAATTATCGATATACTTATACTACTTACAGGATGTATGAATTTATTCGCTGAATATTTGGCAAAATTTTGCTAGTTCCATAGAATCGAAAGATATTTTGTTTTTGTTTATCTGAAACACGATGAACATGAATTTCGATTGGAAGAAATCTGATTGATATGCAGATTCGGAATTAACAGTTTCTAGTAATCAGCAGTTTCTCATTTTTATGATGTTTGTTCGGAATAATTTCGAAACAGAAATTCCAATTTAATACGTAGTACCATTAATAGATTATGGATGTTTGTGTAAATTTATATTTTTATAAACGTATCCAAAGATAAAGAACCTGAATAGCGATTTGTATACATTTTGTACATATTTACATCTTTAAATATTCTCTTCTACAAACACATAAACATCCACAATATAGTCGTTAGTCATCGGACACCAAGATCAATTAGCTTTCACCCAACCAACAAATGCAACCTTGTAAACTCCAGCGACATCCTTCTTCTCCTAACATCAGTGAGTTATTTCGTAGCATTACGAGTATTACTGGCGGGAATATCAGACGATGATTCGAAGAAACATGCCATACCTCGCCATCAGTCCACTGAACAACATGAATGTGTTTAAAAAAATATCGAATAGCATTCCAGGCGGGTGGACAGAAGCACATCGACAGGTATTTCTACATCGCGCGAGCAACAGTGTTGCAAAACCAGAATTCTTTCAATGTCCTCCGCTCGTTAGAGAATCGCAATTTACATAACACACGCATACCTCATGCTGTTCGACATACAGTACTGTGCAAAAGTTTTTGGCCACCGACTAAATGGAGCTACTCTTTTTCTATAAAGAAATATAAAGGCAACTGATATCACACTAAGTCTGTTGTTAGTATATTAATTAATTTCTGTCCAAGATAAGTTATGTCATATGTTGTGATTATATTTGGTAAACTTAAAACACTATTGACTATTTATCGAAATATTTCTGAAAAATTTTGTCAGACCCTGGAAACGTCATGAAGAAGTAACATCATAAAAAAGATATCTAAAGATTCGTTTCTGCGTAGCAAACTTTTCAAAAAGATAATCGTTGCCATTATGAGATTACTAAGGTAGATGAATTTTTACATAACTCAAGGAAAGTCAAAGAGTTTTGCGTAGTACTGTAGCTGCATGAGCACCGCCTATGAAAGAAGACCTTTTTATTTCACGCGATCTTGAACTTCTTGAAATGTCACTGACGCGGCGCACGAAATGCGCTCACGCTGATATCGAGGCTTTCGTAACTGGCTTACAATTATCGCGGAAAATGTGCATATCATTCCCTCGGTTATTTTCACGGCCATATTTACCACCGTCGATCGACAGTATTTGCCAAGTATTCGTGTCACCGGCGACCTTGTATGGCTTCCTCTTTACCAAACGGAACGATGAAATTAAATCTTTTTCGTGTACAAAGCTGGTGCGACGAACTTTGAACGTTACCAGAAGTAAAGGATCTTAGTTGAAAAAAAATGTACATTTATTTTAATTGGACCATCCATGTCATCTATTATTTGAATGTCGTAGATCCAGCTACCTTCACAGATTTTTAGGAAGAGATGTTCGTAATGATCACATGATGTTTTTAAACAAGAAAAAATTGGTTTTTCTCGATTAATTCCAGTGTGTCAGTCTTCTGAACATCCTTCACTTTGCACAAGTTCTCCGTCATCTCAGTCGTATTTCATACAAGTACGTTTGTACGTCACTGCTATGAAGAACCTAGAAATCACTACTCTTCTGTACTCCTTCACCGACGTGACATTAAACTCGAGAAATTATTAAATTTCCGAACGTTTGTCTGTCCGGCAATAATTCGAAGATTATCCTTTAATTATTCGATCTTTGCTTCGGTTAAAATACCACGAATCAATTCGATAAATCGTATATATGACGGATCATCGTGTAAAATGCAGTCATGTCGGCTGTATGACCCGCAATATTCTGTGTGTTGTCTGTTGTTTCCATCCCTAGGAATTACATAACGCGGCGATTGCGTGGCCGGGCCAAGTACAGCACAATGCCACGATGCGACGTTAAATGCAATGCCTACGTTGCAGCGTAGACGCGCGCTGCCTTGATAGCAGGCCACGCACGTGCGTGACAACCGTACACACTGCCACTGGGTCGTATTTCAAGTGAGATTCAGTCTTGTCATTCATTAACCATAAGATCAGACTCGAAATTTCCTCTCAAAGTCTATTTCTAATCTTAGAAGATTCCACTGCTCGCTCAGCAATTTGCCATGGAGAAGGTCAAGACCTTTTATCGACGGACTTTTGCCGAAGGTTAAAGAAAGCTGTTTATCGGCTTGATTAGTCAGCGTGGAAATCTGTAGTCGTAAATATTCGCAGACATTTGTACGCAATTATAATTACTCTACGTTCATCTTTTTTTTCATTATTTTTTTAAGAAAAATGAACATGAAATAATTTTTGTATTTTATTTGGTATATATATTATTTTCATATATTTGAATTTAGTCAAAGACACTTAAGCTCGTTCAAGAAGTTTAAGTTCGTTTAATTTTGGTAACTCATGGTAAAATATTTATGTTTATTAAACCAGCGTTTTATTTCGTCTTTTTCGTATACTTTGCACTAATTGATATATTTATTGATTTTTAGTTATACGAGTAATTTTTCTCTTTGTTTTATTGTTCGGAGCACAACGAGCGATGTCGCTTGTTTTGCAGTTGTTTACAAAGGGACATGGGCAGATGTTGATATGTTAAGTCACGATTTCGCCTTCCTTTTTGTAATTGTGTTATATAATTTTACTCTTCGTTTTCCGGTTGCGTGATGGTTAGGTAACAATCGGCTAATACTCCGAAACGATACGAACAACATTCGACAGAAGCGAACGACAATTAATTGCGTTTCCTTGTGTCACGCAAATTGCAATGTTCGTTTCGAATCTGCTCATTAAATCTCAGGAAATTTATACGCATACGTAACAGAGTTACGACTTTACAAAAAAGCTGATAGGAATATTTTGTAACTCTTGTATATATTTTCTTTTATCTGACCGGCATTGTAGTCGATCGATAAAGTGTTACACTTCGTATCACAGAAATGTTGCAAGCAAACCATGAATGGAACACGTTTTTGGTCCACTTATAAATATCTATCGCGATATGATGACGTTCTTTTTAACCATTTTTCGTTTTTTAAGGAAAGATTGACAAATATGCCATATAATTAATATATAATATACCTTAATAATTAATATATAATATACTTTATTTATTTTTTAACATATTCTTTAAAGAAATGGGTGTCTTAAAAAAGTCTTGTACAGTTTACTTTTAAAAAGAAAATAAATTACTCGTTGCTGGGAGGAAGGACATCCTGTTTGTCTTTTAACAAGGATATCATTACGTAAAATTGAAACAATAAAAACATTCGACATATTTACAGATGGTCAGGGTTTCAAAATGAATAAGCTTGTATTTCTTATGCAATACGGAAGATAAAGATTCTCGAAATCAGTCCATTAAATGTATTAAACAAGAACGACTACTTGATTTCGTCGAGTTATCTCTAACAAATTAAAAGAATACATGAAGTCTGAAAGCAAACTTTTGATCTATTTGTCAACGTATGACTAAATCTTGTTTCACTATTATATACTGTGAGATTTTATAATATTCAAAGGTCAATCTGTGTCAGTACGGTTCAGATAAAAGGTCAATCTCCGTTTCTGGTTTCGTGCGTTTAAGTCATGCTCGGAAGTTCAGAGGTATTCAAAATAAATCAGTCAGCGTGCAACGGAGCAGTAAACTATGCAGCAACAGTTATCGTAAACTTAAAACAATATTATACATACAGTGTCGACTACATAAATAGGGAAATACCAAATTCAATTTAATTCAGCTTACAATTTAATTAAAAATCTCCAACTCATTCTATATTCATATTACCTAGAAGTATAAAAATTATATTTTTAAACCTTACACCATAGAAAAAAATATTATTTATTCTTCCTGGATACTTTACAATTTGTCCATACAAGGACATTTGATAAATTGTCTATAAAAAAAAAATAGAAATAAAACTTTTCATAATATAATTAGTTGAATTTACACATGTAAGCCATTGTATAACACAAGATTAATTATCTGTTTCTATAAACGAAAGAGACATTTTCGGTGTTTAACTTTTTACAATGTCTGCTTTTTACATTTAAATAGTTTTCTCACTAAAGAATACCCGTGTAATAGAAGAAATATGTAAATGAATCTCAGTGCAAAGTATAATTCCATAATACTTTTTGCAAAGAATAATTTCTTCTCTTTCTTTTTGTTCTCCTTTTTTTCCTCCCAATATGAGATAATTTTCACTTAGCGCGTCTTCTCACGATATGAATAAATTAAACGAGGTGATCTGTCTTCGGCAACGAGACGAAGACTATAAATTACAAAAAAGATTTCGTTAATTATGACCTACCGAGTCATCCAATCATCGAGATTGCTTAACGAAATGATGGAAGCCTAACAAGACCGGCGGTCTGGTTATGACCGAACCTCGAACATCGAGGAGAGACACGCAAATGCGTCGTGGATAAAAAGTTTCCGTTGTTCGACGAGAGAAAAAAAAAAAAAAAAAAAACGTGGACTCTAATTGAATTCGTAATCATCGCTCGCGTTTGCGTCAGTTCCGTTAACGTGACCGTGGAATTGTACGTTTGCTCGCTGTTTTGACGTGATTCCTTTCGTCACGTGCTAGCGCCTGACCTCTTCGGAACCCAGGATGCTGGGTTAATGTGTTGCAAATTGAGTATAATATCCCAATTCTTCTATCACGTGAATACCTAACGTTCCGAGAAAATCATATATTATTATTAGCCTACGGACTTTTATACATTTATAGGGGATTTGAAAATGCAAAATTGCACAGAATGTACATGATATGGAAAAATATGTAAAATATTCAAATTATAGTGCTTTCTGTAATAGCTACCAGGAAAAGCAATGTTCCACCGAGGTGCTATTTTCTTAATTATATTGTCAAAAATATGAATTTGCACAAAAGTCGCGTTCCAATTATTACTACTATAACAAATAAAATCGGTATTAACTATAGCATTGTTATTTCCGACGCACACAAAACATTTTATCGAGCAAGCGATTCATTTAAGGAAAGCTTTATTGTTTTTTTATTTAAAAAAAAAAGCGAAATCAAGTAAAATATCTTTGCAAACTTTTCCATCCTTAATGATATTTCAAATATTTCGATTCGATGAAATTTTCATCTTTACTTTCTTTTACAACGCTAGTTTAAAGTTTGTTGAAGGTGCGAAACGAGTGTAACAAACAGTTACACATTCGATCGAGCGGTGAACTGTAGGAATGCGACTATCGATTGACACGTAGGTTATCAGAAAGCAACCCACGCTCGAAGAAGCGTACGATCGCAGCGAAACCTATTACACTGCTATTACGTAATATCAGCTGTGATTTTGAATAATTCAGAGATACCTATGTTAGAGTCGTTCTGTTTCGTTCGATGTTCCTTATTGAAACGCATTTTAATGAGAATTTATGGTTTATACCATCAAGACGTATTAAATAACGAATGATAGAAACTTTGGTCGTGCAATCTTTCAACTTTCAATATTCGACGTTGCAGTTAATAAATATTCAAGTGATTACGGCTTTAGACGATTTATCTAGTCAATATATTATAAATAATCTTTAGACACAATTAAGACTTGGTTGGGAACATTCAATTATAATTCGTTATAAATCGTCGGATTTTTTAATGACAGATTACACGGACATTTTACTTAAGTGCGATAATTAATACACAAAAAGAGAAATACGTTCTTTACAAGAAAATAAAAAAGAAATGTGTTGGGTATATTATAAAAATATTATGGAAAATCTCATTTCTTTCGTTACTATAAAATTTCTTCTAGCTTTTCTTAGAAAAAAGAAAAAGAAATATTACTGCAAATATAAAAGCGTTCAGGTACTTGTGTTCGAAGGTGTTTGGTTTAAAAGATGTCCTAACTTCAACTTTATAAAGCTTAACGTATGAAAGATAAAGAAAGGCACAAAGAAAAAATACGTGGCACTGTATAACAGCCTGTACATTCCTATTATTATCTCTTCCTCCTTTCGCTACCGACACGAATAACTTTGCAACAAAGTAAACATCGTGCTGCATAAGGGACGATTATATATTTTTAGCCTTTGTAACATATTCATTCACTGATAAATGTCGTGGAAGGCGAGATTCATGGAAACAAAGGATGAGATAATCGAGATCTATCATGGTTGACACCTCGACGATGGTCATAAATATTTCGATCCTCGATTAACGATCAATCACCCAGGCTTAACGCGTTTCTTAGAACAACGAGTTTAATTGTTCCGGGGAAAAATGGACTTTATTCGATGGTAGAGGAACAAAGTAACCGACGATTCGAGACGAGCAAAGGTTCGATCGCGATTATCGTTGTTAACGAATCGGAGGAACGCGATGTTGGAACAATGGAGGCATCGTTCGGCTTGTTTCTCTGTTTAACAAGGGGAAACTGTAAAATTCGACACGGTTTTGTTCAAACGAAGCCGTTCGTCTAGTTTCTAATCGATTTCTGTTCCCTGTGTTTTCCTCTTCAGCGACCGCCGATTGTCGGTATAATCCTGGTAATAATCGGTCGACGATTGATCGGAATCCGAACGATGAAACATTGAGCGCGACATACTCGCGTCAGCCCGAGCTCTTATTTTTAGTGGGTCAGTCGACACCAGTGAAACTGTTTTGGTCGATCAAATACGGACGACCGTTTCGTTTGCTTTGATTTTCCTACGAGCCGCTTCCAGTTTTCCAGTTCTCGACGTTTCGGCTTCTCATTGCCCTGAACCGTTTCTTCGTATCTGAATACGAGCAAGTAAAACGATAGGGTTGTGATATTAATTTCTGTTCGAGGAAATGACACTTTTATGGAAGTTTTCTAAAAAAGAGATTCGTAAAATTCGAGTTTAATATTTGTAATATTAAATTACTAATAATTAATATAATGTGAATAATCAATCTTTCAAATCATAACTGATCTTTGAAAAATCAAAATTCGAAAGACTAACGATTAGCATATCGAAAAATGAATAAACAGATATTTTCATTAAAATCGAAATAATATTTCAATAAATAATTTATCATTTTTCTGCGTTCTGTCGGAAAACACTCGGCAATATCGAGATATATTTTTAGTCAATCTCAATCCACAGTCGATAAAGAGAATGCGGAACGAGAAAGGGAATATAGGAAAAGAGAGCGGTAGATTCGATCGCTAAAATTAACTGGATATGATTTTTCGAGCCGTCAACGAGCATGGAATTGATTAGTGAATTCTTATTGAAAAGCAGTAATCGGGCTCGCTTCGTTATCATCGCGAAAAAACGATTTATTTCGCGCGCCAAATAGATTAAACTGCCGTGACTTCTCGTACCTCATAGTCACAGCCTCGTACGTTTTTCCTTGCCTATGTTTGCAAGGTTTCATCTTTCAATTGTGTGAACATTTATATTCGAATGGAAATTTTTCTCCTTGTATTCAATGTTATATCTACTGAATATTATACTCAAACTGAGAAATCGTCATTACGTAAAATAGTTTGACGGCAAGTGACAATCGTAAACGAAAAATGAACGACAAGTTATACAATAAATTTCCAGCCTGTTGCAGTAATCTTTCTCTAAGACGAGATGTCTTGTGGTTTTCTATAGTTTCCGGAAAATATGGAGTGTCTTAGACGTTATCTAACCTGAATTACGAGATAATTTAAAATTTACGATAAACGTATTAAACATTGGTAAGATGATATACAATATTTGTCAGAAGCTTCCAGTAGAAGTGTAATTTTATTACGTCGCTGAGATAAAAATCACAAATAACGCGCAAAATAATTGAGATACTTCAACAGAATTTCTTATATCCTTTTATATTTATAATCTTATATCCTTCTAGTATTTTATTAAATATTTCTAGTTTTATAGCGCCCAATTTATATCCCATCTATCTAATATTTATTATCGCTTTACAAACGACACATGGCAAATAATTGAAACAGTCTTCATAATCTATTAATCCTTGACGATCTGTTAACAACGAAGTTGAAACGATTATGAACGCTCGTCTCGATCGACGAGGTCAAATATCGCGAGAGGATCGATCGTCGAGACGTAACTGAACACGGTGCTTTGACCCGTAACAGTGTCTATAATCAGTCCGCCTCCTAATTTCCGATTATGGAAGGGTCCAGGAACTCGTGTTTCAGTAACCTTGAAACGTGGTGGGCCGACGATTATTTAACGCGACGACATAATCATCGTCGACGTAACGACAGCGTAATTTACAAGGTTACGTTATAACCTGTCCCCTCTGCCGTTCTATCCGCGTCCTTCAATTTCTTTTTCCGGGCGTCTAATAAATTCGATTGCACGACTGACACTTCGATGTTTTCATTTGATTAATCCGACAATAATCGTCTGCCGCGCGATAAACTCGTCCATGAGAGTTTTCCTCGTGTTGCTATCTTGAAAGATCGATGCTTCGATCGTTGGCAAGCTTCCGTTAGCTTCATTGTTGGATAAAAATAGCGATTCTAAATTGAGATGCAACAGTAGTAAAATATGAATTTTAATAAGTTAGAAAATGACTAAATCATAGTAATTTGTCAGTCAGATTTAAGTTTCAATGGAATGGAACATGAATTTATTAGTACAAATTGAATTTCTGATTTCATTATTGTTTATTACATATATTCTTCATCTAGGATAGACAATGTTTATCACCAAAGTGGCTATTATGGTAGAAAATTGTCGATAAAGTTTCACTTACGTAACTCCGAAGTAACAAATATTTTTGATGAGAAATGGTAAAGAGGAAAAAACGATAAATTCAACGACAAAAAGATGTGAAACAAAGAAAAATGTCAAATTTTATATGTATACTCTTAAGAAAATTTGACCGAAAATTTAATTAGAAACAGGTACTACTTTAATTCTACAGAATTGCAAATACAAACGAAATCAATTCCGAAAATTTGTCTCTCTGTAAAAACATGGCCGAAATACAAATTCGCGAGACCTGATTTCGTTCGTGCATACTCAATGCGTTAAAATTAGCAAATACATAAATATTAACACGAACACAGTAACCAATTATCGTCAACAGTCCAAAGTTATCGTATCTCGTTCTCCATCCGCGAAAACCAATTCGCAACAGCACCGCCTTTTTCCTTCTCGAAAGTTCAGACAAAATTGTTTTTTTTTTTTTTTTTTTAAACGGCATATTCTCTTTTTCCTCCGAAACCTTTAGTTCGTTTAAAGCAAATTCGTGCTAAAGATAAGAAGCACATTGTCCGCGTCTCGAGCGAAATATAACAGGCTGGCTCGTAAAAACTCGAGCGAACGACGCGACCATTTCGCGTCATTGGAAACGCTCAAGACCGCGAATAAACGTGCTGCGTTCAAAATATAGTAGTTTTTGGGGAAAAAAAGCAACATTCGACCGCTAAACGACGGCTAAGTCGTTTAAATACATATTTATGTATACACATACGTTAGATTGTATGTTATATATATACGTAGGTTACACATGTATATTGTGTATTTATATTGTATACATATCGTATATACATTGTAAAGGCTGGGTGTCAAACAAGAGCAGAGAAAAAAGAAGGCGAACGAGAGCTCGAGAACGGCCACTGCCAAAAAGTCGATGTGGCAATCGCCGTGTTCTTTCGTATCCGCTGCCAGCCCAGACCGCCCTGCCATCGTTTTAATTTAAGACACCCCTTCAAATGTCACGAATACACATTCCGTTCTGTGCCGTCTCGACGTCGAACTGAAAACACGCGGCGTTTTCCTCGTTTTTCGGCGAATCTCGGTCGATGAGTCACTTTCGGAACTTTTGGAAACAATATTATGCAAGATACCTTGAAACAGTACGATAAATAATATTTTGCTAACAATAGTTGTGTTAATATGCAGGAACGTAAACGTTATTGTGATTGGTTTTAATCATTAGTGATATTACGAGAAAATGTGAAATCGGACATTCCGTTGTTTTTCGTTTCTCTAGAGACGCGCATGTTATTTATAAGAGAAATAAAGCCGAAGAAGTTATAGTTTGGTAACATTTGATGGTTTCTTTAGCATTCGGTATGACGCTGCTTAGACTGGTTCTAGAAAGATGCAGAGAACGATCCCGATGTTTTACAGTTTTGTTATTCTCTTTCGATGTCATACTCGAACGTGCCTCCAAAAATAAGATCTAAACACTGCCACGTACTCGAGGATCAACAAGCATCTTTCTGTCCAGACAAAGCGTTCGCAAGCAAAAATGCTGAAACAAAGGCTGGAAAGTTTGGCATTCCTTTCTTTAAGCTTTGTCAACTTCTGTCATCTTCTGTCGGCCCCGCGCAATTCTTTCGAATGCTTAAAGTTAAGTTTATAATTTTTTATTACGCTCGACAATAAGAAAGAACATTTTTACCAAACGAATCGCCTTTCTTAGCAAAGAAATAATGGAATGGAATATTAATTTTTGAAATTTATATACCAATATTCGCAAACTTATTTTTCTTCACTTATCATTATTTTCGCGGATAACAAGAGAAGAAAAGAGAGGAAGAAAGAAAAGTATCGCATTATATGTAATTATAATATAGTTCATAGAAATGTATAATGTTTCCTTTACTCAAAAATCTTTAATTTAAGAAACTTGGCTGCAAAAGCGTGACAGAGTTGTCGATTGATTGTATCATGGTATTTTCGGACAGCAAAGGGTTTAATCGATTCTGAAATGATCCAATAAGTCGCTAAAGAATCTACGATGAACAGAACTAGGCGAGGGAACGCGGTTGCTCACTGTAAAGATAAACAGAGTATCAGTTTCTTGTTTACAGGGCGGACCAATAATTTTCTAAAAATAAAAGACCGTTCCACGACCAAGGCTGCGCTAACCGATTGATATATATACATACGTTCTCGCCGTTCTAATCAAGCTTCTACGAGCTTAACGAACGGAACGGAACAACGGATGTCTCTCTTCTATAATGCCAAGCCATTCAAGAAATCGACCTTGCGATCTATGCGCGAATTCCGCGCCAAGCCAGTTTAATCGTATTTGCGAGTCCCCTGTCGTGATTTCAAATGGAATGGAACGATGACATCCTAATGGTCGTGTATATAATAATGGTCACTGATGATTGAAACGTTCTAATCTAATGAAAAACTTTCCTTTCGGGTGTTTCTCAAATTTCTTAAATTTTAAGGAACATTTAACAGTTGACAGCTATGATGATCAACAGGGCTCTACTTTATTATAGATGTGTACTTTATACTAAATTTTTTACAATTATTAAAACGAGATAAATTTCATGGATTGAGAAATGTCCAACAATATGAATTGTTTAAATGACAGTGACTATTTCGTAAAAATTGAATTTTATAGTGCATTGTATGTCTTAATGTATCGCAGCTTTTAGGTCAAAATACATTCAAAATTCGTTCAACATTCGCATTCAACGTGTTAAAGAAATTTCATTATTCGAGTCATTATTAGAGTCATTATTCGAAGAAGGCTGTTAAATTGTACAATGGTTGCTATATGTTTTTTGATAGGAAACGGTAAATGGAATATGCTGAATTGGAAAAATTTCAGTCGGTAACTAACTTCTTTATTATACTTGTCTCGCGTCTAGACAGATTCGATGGCGAATTTCATAAAATTCCTATATATCTCGTAAATATGGTTCATATCTATGTATGGCGCACAAACGAGGCGATATGGTCGATGTTAGTGTTGAAAGAGAAGTTCGAAGTAGCATGACACGTATACGGCGTAAAAGAGTCGGATCGATCGAGGTTGTCTGCGGCAAGAAATATCTTGTCCTTTGAAGCGGAGTTCCTGTATCTTTTTGCAGTTAGGATACAAGTTTGTTTTATGTAACAGTAAAGGATTTTCTATCATTTGTCTATAATGGCAACAAAAAGGCAACGTGACAGGTATGATAGAAGAGATACTCTATAAGCTATATCTTGGAATTTTTAAATGCTGAACGACAATATCGCGAATAATATTCCGATAGTAGATGATAAATATGCCGCAAAGATCAGAAAAATCTACAATAAAGGTGACACTTTCACTTCATCCATTTATGGTAACAAAGAGCAACATTTAGAAAGTCGAAAGCACAAATTTATAACAACATTATCATTTATTCTCAAATACGTTTTACTCGTGCTAGAATTCATCCATCAAGCATATGAAAATTCCCAACATTTCTCCTGTTCTCAAACGAAACCGAGAAACAATAGTTGCGAGACGATCAGCGATCGGCTTGCTCAATAAGGAAACAAATTTTCAGAAATACCTACAGCCTGATTATAACAAATCTTCCTTCCGTAATCAGAATTCACCAAAATTTACAAAAATGCCCAATATTTCTCCTCTTCTCAAACGAAATCGAGAAACAGTAGTTAGGAGGCGACCAGAAATCGTCCTATTTAAAAAATGTATGCGAATTTGCATAAACATATCCACAGTCTAATTATAACAAATCTTCCTTCCTTCGATCAAAATTCATCGAAATTCATCGAGTTTACAAAAATTCCCAACGTTTCTCCTTTCCTCAAACGAAATGAAGAAGCGATAGTCGCGAGACGATTAACAATCGCCCTATTGCAGGCGTCGAGCCAATTAATCGTCATTCTGCCGCGGTATGCATCGAAGCCTGCGAGTTGGATAAAGCGATAGAAAGAAAGAGGAGAATAGCCGGTTTCCGCGCGGACTCGTAATAATGACGAAACGAGCCGGCTGCGCAGCCACGTCGACCCACATTTATAAATAGAGAAGGCCTCGTCTCCGTCGGGGTGACGGCGCGGTGTGTGTCACCCCAGGAATACCACGCTCGACCGAGTGACCGACCGCGTCGCTGTGAATGGGCCGTCGTCTCTGCGAAACGGGAAACGACCGGTTCCTCGCGTGAAAAACCGCTCGTAAACCGTTTTCACGCGCGTACTCCTAGCAACTTGTGAACTCTCCCAAGGGTAAGTTTTACGACGTGGGTAAAGACGATTAACGTCGATCATTTAGTAACAAATGGCAACACAAGCAAAAGCAACATGAATGCGTCTTACCGTAGCCTGTTGTTTACCGTTGGTCGTGGTCGTGAATAGAGACGATGATCATTTGAGTGGATAGCTGAGGTATCGTTTCAGAATGAGATCTGTATGGTTCTTTCGATGGAAGTTCTTAGTTAACACGTTGACTGTCAACCCACGTTACCAGATATTTTGAAGTGATTAAAAGAAGGTAAATTTCGTGGACTAAAAAATTGTCCACAATGTTAATAACTCAGATAGCAATGTTAAGAAAAGGGGTGAAGATATTTATTAAAATTGTATCTTCATACGATATTTTGGAAAAATTAAACTTTGTGTAGTATATTCCAACTTATTGCAGCTCCTAGGGTAAAATATCTATTTTTTTCTTTTTTCTTTTTGATGTGTTAAGATTATTCGAAGAGAATTGGGAGCGACGTTGGTCATTGATGAATAGAAGGCAAATATTTATGCAAATTTATATTTAAAATGTGTAACCTAGGTAAATAATCGTTTTATCTACTAAATATTATGACGAGGTCAATCTTATTCTCGTAGATTGGAAACTTTCTAATGTTTCTTTTATAATCTTGTAAAATCGAAACATATTTAAAATGTAAAGTTGTGATATCGACTAATACTACTAATTTTGTCGTGTTAAATGTCGTTGCAAAGAATTCACATAAAATTTCAGAAATTCAAAAGAAAGTGATTAAAACGTCATTCTGGGATATCAAAACGTTATTGCAACCGTTGACGTAATTTACTCTCCACGCGGAAAACGAGCTGCCGTTCCGCGGACAAGATACTTAACGCACCGTCTCGTTCACCGGACAACAAAGCTATTTATGCCACTTGCTCTGCGAATAGTCCGATTGGCCTGGCTCCAGATGGTATTTTTCACTTCCATCTAGAGGCCGCAACAGCAAAAATTCACGAGCGTGGTGAAACACATGAAAAGTTGTATTGGTACAGGAAAATCACCGTGGTGAGTCAAACGATGCTAATATTAGTATGGTTGGTTACGTGCAGTGTCGTTCATAGGTACAGCCTTACTACGTCGAGAAACAACTATTACAACCACATTAGAGCTTTAAACATAATTAAAAACGTATGTACATAAGAGCTACTAGACATTTAGTGCAAGTATACACAGACTGACGAAAGTATTCTAACACTTGCATGACACCTCTTACGCATGTACAGTGGCTCACGGAAATATTCCAAAACTCGTAGAAACTGCTTACCGAAACTGCATGTTGTACGAAACATTTTGAAATCTTATTAACACAGCAACCGAGACACGGCTACGGTTTATATTGGTAATATTGTATTGATAAAAATTTGAAACAAATCCGAAAATGTTTATAGATGTTATTAGGTATTTATTGGAAGCACATACTTTGCAAAAATCATTGGAGTATCTGAATAATTATCTATCTTTTGTTAGTTATCAATTATTTACTATATTGATAAGCCAGAATATTTAGCGAGACTATCTTTAGCACAAATTGTATGTTTAAGATCAGCATTCATGCTGTACGCTAATTTTACAAGTGTATATTTCCAATGAACGCTTTGCAACTCCTACACGTATTTCCGGATTGGTATAAAATTTTATTATTATAATAGCCATAGTCCTGTCTTGTACAATACAAACGAAGTTTCAAAAAATGTCATATATCGCACGTAATATATATTCGTAAAAATCGCCTATGGTAACTGTTCAAATACTTTCGCGAGTCACTGTATTATACATATGTATTGTATGAATTCTAATTCCAAGGCCTCGATGCCGGGACGAAACATCTCCGAGGTGCAGGTTACGCAACAAATAGATCGTTACTGTTGCTGTAAGTATGCAATAAATTTCCTCCAAATATACAATCAACAAAGTCCATTAAAAATTATTCGTTACAGCTCGATAGAAGGTTAAAAATAAATGAAATCCACAATCGACTGAGATCGATATTTGAACGACAGCAACGCGTGTAAAGATCCGTGGCACGATCGAAGCGTGTGCACGCCGCTTTTGTTGCACGCCTAATGCCGCGCGGTGTCTAATAATGTAGCAAGGCCGTTCTTCTCGCTGTACCATGAATGCCGGCTCGTTACGACACGTTCCGTTGCTCGAAACTCGAGGAACGTCGACAGACGGCCTAACGCGTCGTCGTGACGCGCCGATAAATCAGCTTCACGAGCTTTGTCAGGACGCGCGACCAAGCTGCCTCTCATTGTCTTTTATTACAAGCAGACCGAGGGAATATGAAAATTCTGAGGAACACGCGACGCGGCCGAAATCGCTGTGAAACACGGCCGCCGCGGAAACACGCGGAAGATGAACGTTGTTTGGCGCGCGGACACGTAATGTGCTGTGAGCTTACATTATGTGGCGCGTCGAGGTGCTTGAGGTTTGTGTATTTTGGGTTTGTCAAGCTTGTGGTAGTCTTTAGGAATGAGTTGCTGTTGACATGCATTTTTATTTAAATTTGAAATCGAATTGGAATTTTCCTTGGTCTCGTTCCAAGAGTTTTGGATCTATTTTGGCACAGGCAATTTTTGGCACTTAATTTGGACATTAAAATTTTTAATGGTATTAAAAGAAGTTATTAATAAACGGTTCAGGATTTGCATTGTTTGGATTTCTTGCGCTCGTAGAAGTTTTCTTTTTAAGAATGATTCGTTTGATTTAATTGAATGATTGATTCAATTAACATTAAGGATGATTGATTAAAATTTTTATTTGGATTTGAAAGCTTGAACTTGGAAATTTGACAACTTCGACTCGTATGTGAATTTGAATCTTCTTTAAAATTTGATTTAAAAAGTTTGAATTTCCTTCTAATTTGAATATCAACCTTTATTTCGCATGATGGAAGTTCGGTGACGTTGCCTTGTGTAAATTATTATTTGTTTCTGAAACTAAATTTGATGATACAGATTCATTTCGTATGAATTAATATTTTGGAACGATTTGGGAATACGATACATCAACTGCATTAAACGTTTGGGAATCATATTTCGACGCCCTTCCAATTAATCATTCATCGTCATCCATTCTATGGGACGATTCTGTATGTTCAGCTGTTTAATATTTAACAAGCGCTAAAATCCTCATGACTCATGGAACAATTCAACGACGATTCCTCCAATGTATTTGCTTATTTTTCCACACAAAATTCAAGAAAATGATGATGATTAATGGACCTGGCGTTCATTCAACGTAGTAAAGTAGTCGACTTTCATTGTTATTGTTTGTTACACTAATGCGTCTTAGCGTTAATATGTACAAAGAAACAGCGTTGAAAAGCCAGACTTTACGTAAACATTGGTTAAGTATAATACTGAATGCCATTGTCGTTCGCAAGCTGGCATATTTCAAAACCGTGCAATTAACTTGACAGTGGTCCAGAAATATCACTAAACACTACCAATCCGATCTCGTGAAAAATAAAACGCCGTTGCCAACAGTTTCCATACGAAACTTTCTTCATTGATTAATCGTCGACCTCCATTCGGCTGAATACCAAAAATCATCGAACTCAGAACGACATTTGCATTCCATCATTCTACGAAATATACATAAATTCACGTTAACCTATCACATTCGAGCGAGAATGACTCGAAATGTTATGAAAGCCTAGCTATTTTATCGATTACCATGTGATTCATTGCTTTGAATTGTACTTGCAGTTTTTTTCACACCATTCAGAAACATGTTCTCACGTAACGTGAACATTGAGTCACATTTCTTCAATTCAAGTTACTTTCGCATCGGAACAATTTGAATTCGAGTAACTTCAATTCGTATGGACACGAAGTTCAAATAACATATTCGAATTCAAGTTACTTTTATCACTTAATTGATTCTTAAAGGTTGCCATAGGTGAAATTTCACTTTCTACTTTTTTTTTTTTTTACTTTCTACTTTGTATCTAATATTGTATAATAGCAAAACATTTAATTGCATTTATTTTATTTCATTCACAAATAAGGTAAAATAACGCAGAACTTCACACATGATAATAGTATCAATGATTTCCTTTGATGATATCTATTAAGGACCATAGTGAGTTAGCGTATAACATAGCGTCTTATAACATTTCTATGTACAAGACATTTTACGTACTTTTGTCGGTAGTGCCATTTACTTGATTTTACCTTTTACTCGTTCTACTTGGTTTTATTTGCTAGATCCTTCAATTTTAGACTTGATGCTACGAAAAGGTTGAAAATCCTCGATGTAGGAAATTTTCATCGTCGTTAGAAACTATGAAACTGAACTTCTTCGCGGTAGTCCTCGATGGGTGGCCGTCTGACGATTTATTGGTTGGTTGGTTCGTTTGATAAATTGACTTTGATGAATTACTTTCTCGGCCTTCGAATATTTACCGAACGCATTATCGATGGGACGTGGATGAACGGAGGAAGGGCGCGCGTCACAGCCGGAATATTAAACTAAAGCGGCCGGAAGTGAGTCAACGTTATACGATATTACTCTACGCAATTATGATGTAACACGGGCCGAAATCGAAAATAGTTTCAGCTTTTTCTCTTCTCATTGAATTGACCCGAATGTTTCTCTTCTATGTCAGATTCCACGATTCTTTTCCGCTTCGTTACGTTAGCGAAACGTTTCCCGTGCATCGTTCGATAATTCAGCGATTTTTCAGTATTTTGCGATTGCTTAAACGGTACGACAAATAAAGTGAAAGCAGTGTTACCTTGCGTGGTTTTGCCGTGCTCGGTCACCGCCTCGAATCGTTGTACGATCTGCAAACAGAAGAAACGGAGTTTGTTAGGTCGATCGCTTTGTTCGCCGGGCAAGAACAGGTTAAGCCGTTTTCACGCAACTTTCGCGAAGATGCAAATGATAGCGATTTTTTTAACAATATATACGACCCAAGTTGATTTACCAAAATGAGTAAAAATAAGAAACACTTCTGTATAAAAAAAGGTAATGTCAATGACAGACAGTCAATGGATAGTTCAGATAAATTGGACATTTTTTAGAACCAGGTGAGAGAAGCTTTACAAAAGTGTGGAAGAGAATTAACATTGAAATTCTTGTTCGATCGTGCTGTTCAACGATGAGGAGATTTTATTAGCATATTTAAAATAAATTTTATTGTTCCGTCTTATAACTTACTGTGAGTTTCTTAAGCCTTTCTCACGAGGAAAATCACACAAGTGTTGGAGATATTACTTAATAAGATTACTCCTCTCTCAGTGCAGTACGAGAGAGGCTTAGTCAAGTTGTTCAATGTAGGATTATAAATCTCACGTCTTAAATTTCATCATACGTAATACCATTATTAATATTTATCGCCTATAAAATGTTGAAAGTATGTATTTTATATGCCTTATGTTATTACATCATCCAAGAATTAAGATTGACAAATCAACTAAAAATTCTTAAGAATGTTCAACATTAAAAATTTTTAAACGAGATACCGTTGACCATTTTAGTGGATAGCAAAAGGAAAAGAATTCAGAATGAGCTTACAGAATAATTTACTGAATAATTATTTTTTATCGTCGCGTCTTTTCTGACCCGTTTTCTGCTTGTTGTTCGAGTCAATACATTTTAATAATTACGTTGCATACAGAAGCATTAAAAACGTATAATTTCTAATACCATTTCACTGAAGCGTCTCTCGTACTACATTGTAAAAGAATTAATGTTCATAGACTATTACTTATTTCAGTAAAAGTATCTAAACGCAAATTGAATGTTGTGACCATAATTGAAACCGATTGAAACTCTATGAAAAGAAACGTTTCGATCGTATCGGCGATTTAATATCGCTACGTTCGAAGAATACTTTCACTGGATGCCACAATAGATAGAAAAATGACAATAGCGATCGTAGAAGCGCGAAATCTCGACACGGTTACAGGCGATCGACGACTCTTGTTTTACATTAAAAGAACCGCTAACCGATTTGTAACGATGGATCGGTAAATACACTACTAATTAACGTACGCTGTCATGTAAAACGACAATAGCTTTTTACAATGGTTTCTTCACTTTCACAATTCGTGTGATAACAAGCACGAACGACAAGCAAATAGTATTTCACCATGATTCATTTGGAAAGTAGAAACTGCATCAAACTATGTCGACCATAGTTGAACTTCGCGAACAAAAGTCAATGGTAAATATAATTTTAGAATTCTATTCTCCCTTATCCTTAATTTATCTTATTAATTTAATAAACATCAATTTTGTTTTAATGTTACTGTTACAGGACATACGAGGAAAGGTATAAGAATTACTGACAGTTTGAATTTTAAATCTTTTTGAGTAATATATTTAACAATATTAAATATTATGTAAATAGGAAATCATAGAAATTAAAAAGAAATTAATTAATTTGCCGTACCCGATCATCGTATAGTCCATTGCTTCTGAACGTTATACGACATTTGATTGAATTAACTGAAAGAAAAACGACGGATGTACGTAGTGACGCTGACCGTGAACTAACGAAGCCGGGCGTTACGCGTTATTACTCAAGTTCACGGGTCAAAGTTCGAACGACTATGCGTGAGTTTCGTGTATGTCGGTCATGAATGTTTATACCTATGTCGCTTGGCCACGGAACAATTGACCCCAATATATAGGTCGCTTTCCACTAATCATCGTATATTTCCCTCATATTACTTCCACAAATGTTGCTACGTCTATAAATACGAGCTATTAACTAAACTATTTATATTGAAATTTACTGTTGATCATTCTTCTAAAGATGGATTAATTTTAATAATACCATTGTGATCGATTCATGTTTATCGTGCTTGAAATTTTTCTTAACTGTTATGTATTATAAAATTCTATATGTGAATAAAATACAAGAAAGAAGGTAATTGCTTTCGTTTAGATTGTTTTAGAGAATTCATTAAACAATCTTCCTTGTTCACCTCAAGTCTTCATTATTGCGAGCTAACTCCTATGATTCTTCGATTCTCTTCAAACAAATTGCTTTCAAACAGCCGTGTTTCATTCGATTAATCCATCTACCTGCTATTGCAAAGTTGTAGACATAGACTAAATACGAAGAAAATGAATAATTTCCATCCGATAAATTCCAAATGCTCCCTGGATGCCTGTCTCGTGTGATTAAGCATTGTAATTAACCGCGCAATCTTCAAACGTTCAAGCTCTTTCGAAAAACCATCTCAACTTGATTAACCCTCGTATCGTTCCACAAATGAAAAAGCCTCCTGAACGTAAGAACCTAACCCGTATAAATGTGAAAATTGCATTACCTCTTCCTCGAACATTCAAACCACTTCCAAAAATATATCAAACCTAACTTAATACCTCTGCAACGCATCTCCGCTGAACAACCATACATACATTCACCATGCTACCAAGAATATTCATCAGGAAGAACGTTGGAAGGCGAGCCACTTCCATTCGTTGTCGCGAAAGCTCGCTAGACAAATGACTCAGCCAGACCGACCTGGTTCAATTTTTAAACCAGCTGAAAAAGCAATGGAGGGGGTGTAAGCGCGAAAAAATCGAGTGCAACGAATGCGTGCATCGACGTCGGGATGCGATCGCACGCGGCCGAGTATCAGAAATAGCCGGCGCGGTAATAAAAGTTCTCGGAAGACGTGCGAACTCGTCGGCTGTCACCAATTATGGAGTTGTATGAGACTCGATGCCGCGCACCGAAATATTGGAAGTAATTGCTGGGATCGTATTACGTGGAATGTAACATGCATGTGGATGTAAATCGTGGAACGGATCATGGTGGAGGATCGGCTGTTGAAAAGTATGTTTGGAGAGTTGGCAAGCTTAGAATACTAGGGTGCTTTGGGGCGAAACTGAGTTTGGAAGAATCCTCAGAACTTTATCATTCTGGATTTTCACCAAAACTATTCTGGAGGCAATTGTCTACTTTTGAGAAATGTGTAATGGAAATTTTAGAAAATATAATTAGGGGATATAGAGGTAAGAATATATATTAAAATTGAAACACGTATATCTTTTTTTGTATTAAAATTGCTTAGAGATCTGTCTGAATGATTTTTGCAAATTTCCAAAATTTTTTTCTTTCTTCTTCCGTTTCTGTTGAAATGTTTAATAAACAGCGGGCTGTATACTTTCGTTCGTTTATTTGAAAATACTTATTGTGTAAATGTAGAAATATTATTATTTACTGGAAAATAAGTGAAATTAATTAACACACCATTGTATTTCACAGTAAGCAGTTTCACAATAAGCACGTTAAGTCATTGTGTTTCTGACTTATATAAAGAGACCTTTGATAATGTACCTATTATTCTTTTACATTGTTTCATCTCGACGAAACAATACACTAACTACTTTATATACACTTCTCAATAATATCGCGTTTAAGCAACTTTCACAAATTATTTCACTCAGTGGGTTAACTAGAAATGAATTCTATTCCCTCTAACATCTTACGCTTTCCATCACTGCGGGAAACGTCGTAAGTAGTTTATAAATTTTACGTTCAATAAACCCAAGCGCGTATCAGAAATTTCATTTTCCGACGCGTACTCCGTAGGAAGCGGAGCTTTATTAAACGTCGATCGCGACGTCATTACGGTGAACGCGCGTTTTCGAGGTTTATTGGAAAATCGGTGCAGAGTCTTCGCCGAAACGACCGTTTATGCAGTGGAAGGCGGTCGTAACCGTTCGACGAAATCATTCGACGCACCATGACGTTCCAGAAGTCGGGATTTGAATAAGAAAAAGACAGGGAAAGTCGGCTCGCGGCACGATGACACCGAGCGTTCTCCATTGTTTCCATTGTCACTCAGACTCGACACAATCGTCGCTGGACGACAACAAAACGATCGAACAATGGGCAACGAGTCCAGCCACGACTTCCAAGTGAAATTCCATCGTGGCTCTCGTACTCGTTCCGAGGAAAGAGCTGATCGGCACGATAACGAGGGTTTCTCGTGAACCTGGCTGCTTTTGCATCATCGAACCAGCTTGACAATCCTCGTTTCGCCATTCAAGCTGCTTCGTTGATGAATCCATCATTCCTACGATTTCTCTTTTCGTCTTTGATATGTTAATCCTTTTCCGGTTGAAAGTGTCTTCCTAGTCTTTCTTAGTTTGAAGAATTCGATTTTTTAATTGGCTGTTCCTGCTTCTATTAACTACTAAAATCGATCGTTGGCGAATCACTTGATATTTTAGGTAGAGTTTTGTCATTCTCAGAGAAGCCTGCTTTGGATCAGGTACCTTCGTTGTTCGAAGAATTTGTTTCTTTCGTTGATCGTCTACGGACTTGTCAATTGTATGCTGCAGCATAACGGCTTATTAGCGATTTAGTTGAAATCTTTGAACTTTATACCTCTCGAAAAAGATTGGTTTCGATTAGATTCTTTTGCTGTTCGAAAGATTATTTTTAATCATAATAATAGGTTATCGACAATTGTTTGTATAATTTATGGAAGATATTGGTGAAAAATAGAAATTTACGTAAGAAAGAAACGCACGGAAATATTCAAGGAGCAGCGACAAAAATACAGGTCACGCAACGGGGGCTTCTTCGAAACTCCATTAGTCCACCCATGCGTCATCGTTCACGAGAATAAAACTGTTTACTCCAACCTATCTGCGAACCAAAATCACCGAAATTTCTTTCTTTACGATCTTCGACACTCAATCACACGAACTAGCCAAACTTGGAATGCCGCGGTATTTCCCTAAAGGAAGGAAAATTCCCAACTACTGTTCCATAAAATCGCGAAAGCTGCAGCGATAGCGTAATTTTCCTAGTCCATTGAATCGTTCGAACAGCCACCACTTAAGACGCTTTGGCATTCCTTATGGACTCTCGCCAGGATCTCGAAAGTTCCAAGACAATCGGCTCGTTCGAAATACCTCGTTGTCCTCGAGAATGCCTAATTTCGAATAATAGCGTGAAGCGATTCGAAAGTTTCGAAGGGATCCGGTCGAACGACAACGAGGGAGAGAAGTCGACGTGATTTCGTCGCGATTCTTCGAAAAGGGGTGCGAAAGGGAGCGGCGGGAATCTCGGAGGGTGAGAAGAAACCGAGAGGTTGTGGTATTGATCGGTCGCCGGAAAACATTCCCTCTCGACGACCGACTTTTTTCCACGAGACGGAACAAGGAAAACAAGAAAACGGCCGGATAACGTGGCTCGATTTTTGCAAGCACGCTTCACAAAAAATCCACCGAAAAAAAAGAGGGTTGCTAACCTGTTAAGAGATGCCGCGTTATCCGCTTTACGAAAGATACTGCTATAATAGAGATAACGATTTAACAGTTATAGGCGTTCCAGCTACGTTTATATTCTCATCGTAACAACTACGCATTTAGAGAGTTTTCTTTTACCGTCCAAGCTTTCATCGATCGTCTGTGTCTACTTCAAATTTTTCCCCTGTAATATTTGAAGCCAGACACGTGACGTGCGAACAGAAAATTGGAGATATACAAGCAGAAGCATTGGAAACGAATTTTAATCTTCCGATAAGAATTTTAATTTTTTTGATCTATCTTTAATCGTACTTATAAATTCTATCATAATCCAATGATTATACACACACGTGTATATATATTAAGTAAAATTATCTAATCTAATCTGATTGTTCAATTTTAATCAAGATTCAGTCTGGCAGTTTAATCTTTGTCATTTTTAATAACAGTCTTATCCAAAGCGTAAATTTAAATGTAAAGTAAATGTAAAAATTCAATTGCTGCAGAGAAGGTGTTTCAAAGCTGCGGCTGTATTTTGCATACGATGTACGCAAACTTGCATGATGTGTAACGAAGGGATGCTGTACACACCCTTGACTCGATTAAATGACCCCTAACTCGTGGAATCTGTTTAAAGCTCCGCGTTACTGTGGATTTACGATACGTCAATCTCTATTAAAAGGCGTGCACAGGGAAGAGTTAAAGTTTCCCTCTCCATGAATAATTGTATCAAGCATCGAGCTACTGGGGTATAAAAGTCTTTAATCTCGACAATGGAGATGAGACTGTGTTTGTACATCGAGTGAAACCAATTTGTGTCTCGGACGTTGACAGAAACAAATATTAGAATATCAGGAAATTTTAAAAAACGGACGCTCTCAATCATTATGTCTTAATTTATTTTTTATTTTATTTGTCTCTTGGCCCACTTAATTTCTTATCTGTTCTGTTCATCTGTCCTTTAAAACTGCACAAATTCTGTTAATTGACAACAATCTAATGGAACTTTTAGTTTATCTTAATTCAATGTCTACTATCTAATTGTCTATGCTTCTTACCAAACTATACAAATTGTATTATCCACAACCCTTTCTGATTGGCAAGGATCATCATGAAATTATCAGTTCGCCTTAATTTAATTAATTTCTTTCATTTCGTTTATCTTCCCTTTTGAGTTATAATAATTCTATATTGACAATAATACGAGTTTCGGTTAGTTAAATTGGTTTTGATACATTGTATACTTTAATGTATTCTTGATCAAACCTCTACCACTTTTAATCAGATTATGAAACAAACATTTGCTTTTCTTCCTAAACTTGCTAACCACATTTTCCGTCTAAATGTCAAATTACAAAAGTTCTATTAACAGCCACTCCAGACCAACTAGTACAGAACTCTCGATTCATCCCCTAGGTCCACCATTTCCCAAATTTCAAATCTAAACAAAGTCAATCGCTCAATCCTCAAACACCCCGCACCAACACACCAATACAAGCGTAATAAACCCTCGCAAACCATCAGCGAACCCCATACCAAGGTACGATCCTTTTTCCACACAAGCTACAAAGGATGCTCGTATTTAGCCTATCGGAGCAAGGGGGTTGAATTCTCTCAAGGACACGTCAGTGACGTCGTGGAAAAGGAGGAGGGGTGCTATTTTAACAGGCGACCCTGGACGATCGATCGACTCGAATTAACGACGGCGTGTCGACCGATGTGACGGAACACAGAGAAGTATTTCGTGCTGCTTCCCATCCTTGGTGATTTGGCACCGCGCGGCCACGCGAGGTCGTCGAACTCGGGGCGTGACTGACTCCGCAAGAGGGTAACTTCAACCACCATGGCGAACTTCTACTTCGCGCGGCCGATTGATCGACCACCCGATGGGAGTGTGGGCCCCGTATCTCGAGGATTTATCTAGCGCGGACCCCCACTGAAATTTCCAACTTGAACTTCCCTGTTTTGCATCCAGAACGCGTGATTCCCACGATAACGTCGATCATTTTTTGTTAAGGTTTGAATTAGGCTCGTGGATGGAAAAATGGGCCTTAATGAGCGGTTTTAACGTCTTAAGCATCGAACAATGGAAGCGGTAAGTCATGCAAATGCAAGGAATGGAGATTTCGAATGGGGGAAAAAAACACATTTGTATTCGTTTCGATACTTATGGCATTTGTTCCTTGAATGTTGTGGACTTGTAGCGTTTATGTAGTTTATCATCTTAACTTCTTTATTTCTTCATATTTCTTGAAAATTAGCGTTTTCAGATATGTGAATTTCAATACAAACTGTGTTTCGGCATTGGAATTATATCTCGAGATAATTTGGATCATATTATGATAAGATAATTAAAAAATTTCAATTTTTTTGTATTTATATATATGGAATATATAAATACACCAAAAGTGAAGAAGAGTAAAAAATAAAAATATGGAACATACAGATGTATCATGCACAAGTTGCTCGTGGATGATATTTCATGGAATTTTCACTTTCTTTTGTTCCGTATACACATAATACGCGATCCCATAAAATCAAGCAAGTCTTTTAGAATCTAAGGTTCTGGGTACTTTAAAATAGAACTACACGCTCAAAGTCTTCTTCCAGAAATCAGTGTCACAAGCAATTCGAGAATCTTCGCGACATAATAACACTGTGTCATTCTATTTCGTACAACAGAGATAGTGAAAATGAGATCCATTTTTATCGATGTTTTTGTTCATATCGTTCATAAAATTATATTTTATGTCATCAAACGACATATTATTGAAATTAAAGTACTAAAAATATTTTTAGGGCAGAAACTTCCAAAATTCTCCAATTCTAACGATAAAGGAAATTAATGGAAAAAAGAATTAAAATTCCTAAAGAGAATCAGGAAGAGATAAAGTAAATATAAGATAATAGAAGATAAAAAGATAAAGTAAATATAAGATCGAAATCAAATAATTAAATTACCTTCGCTAATCATATCACGTACAGTCCTGTCCATAAATCGTACGCTTGCTTGTACTGAGCAAAATGATTGTTAGAGTGTACGCATGATCTTTTGGATTATTTACCGAACACTTGATGGAATTAAAATATGCAAGTTTTTATACCACCAAATAACCTGTATTATGAAATAAATTTAACACTTACGATAAATGTGCGGGTGATTATGAAAGTGGCCTAAATCAATAATGAAAAACAAAATAAATTTATCGCTCATTTTGCTTCGCGTTTATTTGCATTATAATAATCTGAAATCATCTTTGCTAAGTTCTTTTGTAAAAATTCAACTGCTGGAGCGAATTGGTTGCTGCACCGTTAAACAGAATTCAGTTCATACGTCAAACGCAATACTTTTAAATATCTCGAGATCAGGCCACTTTCATAATCACCGGCACAAATCTCAAAATAATGGACGAAGCACGTGAAAAAAATTTTTTGTACAAATATTTAATTCTAACAAAATCGTCTTGCACGAACTAGGCAAATGACTTATCAACGAAAGTGTATATTTTTCACTTTATTTTATATCTTCCGTATCGTTCGTCAAATTATCTGTAAACGATAAATAATAATTTTATTGTTGAACACTAACCTCTCTCGAAACAAAAACTTTCGAAACTTCTTCCCTGAACAATCGAAAAAGGAAAGGAAGAATAAAAGAGCTCAGAAGAAAAAGAAACGGCAGAAAGAAAAGAAGATACTTCGAATTTCTCTCGTATCCCGAGTTTCGCTCCATTACACGCGGCTAAGGATGCATCAAAGAGAGCCGCGACGCCCTAAAAGCTGGCGGATCTCGATTTCTGACCACTCTCGAATTCCCCGGAAGCCTTTGGAACCGCGCGGCCGGCGAGAACGCTTTCAACCCTCTCGCGCGAGCACGCGGAGCCACGCCAGCTCGGAAGGTGGTTTGTAACGTGGGCGGAAAAGCTCAGATCAATATCAAGCGCGAATTGGAACGTTACGTGGTGAAAATCGACCCGTGACCTAGTGTGGACCCGCCCGTAGGTGCCGCGCTACCGGTGGCGCCATCCGAAACATCATTTCTTCGCACAAAGCCTTATACATGTAAACACACGTACATATAAAAGCGAAATATTCGACGATCTACGTCTAGGTGGAATAATTCAATGGGTGCGCTCAACGTCTTAATTTCGTCGCAGAGTTTGTTGAAGTCTCCCATCACCGACGCTGCAATTTGGTTAATTCTCATCCAGAGTTCCTGGCACGCTTTTAATTCCCATGAAAGGGAATTCTCGTTAGCACATTCGTTATTGCTAAAATACAATTATCTATTCTTCGAACTGTAGTTTTCTTTCTTTTCTTTTTTTTTTTTCTTTTCTTCTTTTATCGGAGATGCATTTATTTTAAGTGACAGAAGAATGAAAATCTTTTACTGCTCTTTGACGGAGAAAGAGAGAGTAATTTATTTTAGCGAAGAAGAGGGGATAGTTTATTTTATTTGCGATAAATGGATGAGGTTGGCAATTAAAATGTGCTTGTAAGGTCTTTTTGCAGGAATTGTACATAAGTGGAAAAAGTACGGTGAATTTGAAGATTGAAATTGAGAATAGAACTGCGTGGGTTGGCTTTAGATCGTTTGTTAGTAGAATGAGTAAGTGTCTGGTCAGACGAAGGACGATGAGCGGGATCTGTGTGAATCGAGGAAGCGCGTAACGGAAACGATTGATGTGGGCGTTAATTGCGTGGATAGCAATTATAAGGAATTGGAAATAAAGGGGTTGCAGGTTTTATTGAAGGATAATATAAAGATATATGAAATTTTCCTTGATCTAGAAACTATATTAAGTCTGTGAAATATATGCAACATAGCTTTTGTTTTCTTATCGAATAGATAAGATAACGAAGATTATTGCTAGTTATGCAATACTCTCATTGTTTTCACGTTTCTTTCATGGAATTACTTGCTAATAATTTTTGCTTTCTGAGTCTTCCTGCACAATTATTTACGATCTAGTAATATTAGCCAATTGATCAATCTTATTGCACGAACAATATTATTACAATATTATAATGTTAAGAGTATGATGTATAGAGAAATAATTAAATTTAACTAATTCCAAGCATGGTAAATGTCAAAAGTCCACAGTTTTCACGTAACAAGAATGCATTTCTTGCATTTATTGACAGTATTTATTTCTAAAATCTATATTTACCATTTTATTTTCTCAATTCGTTAAAACCCCACACCTAATCATAAGACTATAAAATATAGGGATAGAACTGTCACAATTAATCAGCCATATTTTCTCCGCGTCCTAATCAATTTTATCGTCGTACTACCGTCCCAAATACCAGCTTCCTTTCCAGAACAAAAAGGTTCATCAGGGAAGGTCGTAACAATATAGTCTCATGCGCCAGTGTGTATCGCGTAATGGGTGGCAACTTACGCTCCAGCTCCTTATTTGCAGGAGGAAAGTTCCGCGTGCACATCAAGGCAACATATGCGATGCGGAGGAAGACGTGGAGGATTACTATTAGAATAGACCTAACATTAATTCCGCGTGCGGTAGATTAGGACACTCTCTAGGTTTCCCCTTCTACCGCTATTTTCCCTCGATTTCTCCGTTAAACACATGGATTATTTACCTTTTTCGGAGCCGCTTCTTCTGTTCTGCGTGCTTGTATCCGGCGTAGAATAATTTCGTTCATTTTATTTTCTCGGGCAATTATTATTCTCTTCTACAAAGCAATTATCATTCTTCTCTATTATTATCGTTTTCTACACTCTGCTATAGTGGTTCTTTGGATCTTTCTCGATCCAGTTTTCTTTTATTCGTTCAAGGTCTTCTAAATTTTATGCAGCATGGAATTATGTATTGTTTTTCCATTTTTGGTATGGTTGAGATTATTTGCGAAAGATTAAAATAAAAATTCCTTCTGTTTGTTTAAATATGAACCTTGAAACACAAAAATGGAAAGATTCAGAAAAGATTGATCTTAGAAGCATCAGAGTAATACAATGACCAATGACTAAAATTGGCCAAATTTTTATAAATTTGACACATTTTTGGATACTTGAGCAACCCTTTTTGTAAAATATATAGACGGAAGATTCTTTTTCTTCTTCGTGTAACTTTTATTTTCATTTGCTGAACGCAAGTTTTAGACCAGTTATTAGCAGTTCTAACGTTGGATATTTTTGCAAGTAACAGCATTTTTGCTAGAATCTCTTTCTAACCCTCGTAGGGCTTCGATTAATTCTATTTGGTTCGTGAAGTTATATAATTTGTTGCGTCGCACGTAGTTTGAATAACAATATGTGCGTTATATTAATACGTGTGTTATATTGTAACAACGACATTTGTATATTACGTACATATCGAAGATGTTAGGTTTTCGCTTGGATCGATCGATACTGCCGTGCAACTACGATATTTAAATTTTTCATACGTATTGCTTTTGAACCCCTCTGGAAATTGTAATTTGAAAGGTAGAAATGAGACACAAAGAAATATCAACGTGAATTAATGATATACGAAGACACCGTATAAGCTCATTAGCATACAAAATGTGACAGATGGGAATATCAATTGTACTTTCATTAGAACATTAATGATGCATGACCGTATCGCTTAAAGACGTATCATATTGCAATTAAGTATTCATCATGCATAAAATATTGATAGCAGCTAATCTGGAAATTATTCTCTTTGGAAAACTCTAATACCTTCGATTAAAATTCGAGCTAAGTAATAATCAATTCGAAATAGTCAAAAATAAATAAAAATAGTTAACATTTGTAACCATGAGTAATAATGGAATCATTAACAATCTCCATTCGCAGAAAAATGTTTGTGGTTTACGCAATAAGAAGCTTGTAGAGCAAAGAATACACTCAAAGTGGATTATACCGGTTGCGGCCAGACAACGCGTATCAAGTTCACTCGTTTGAAATGAAACTCGCATGGGCACACTTTCATTCGAGCGTACTCAAGGAAGACTAAACACAGCAAAAACACGGCAACTTTTTAAACAATTGCTTATACAATGGATAACACATGTACGAAGGGCTATGGCAAAAACCAGGAAGAAAACAAGGGGTCAGACTTAACGAAGATTAGGGAAATGCGTGGAACTTTTTCTCATTTCATTCTTATTTCTTACGTAGTATAGTAATTCTTTCCAATGATAAAAACTGTGTACTGAATCGTAATAATTTTTCGAAATTTACGTTGATAGAAAACAGGTGTGAAATAGTGCAGAAAAAACTGGAAGGAAACAAGGCGCTCTGCGTGGATAAAGGTAATTATCACTCACATAAGCGGGACCATCGAAACAGCTACTTGTTCGTAAAAAAAAGCTGTGAAATAGAAAAAATGGAAGAAACCAAAAAGATTTGTATGAACATTGAAAAAAGAAAAGAATACGCAGACACGCGTTATGCATAAAAATAAAAAATACGAAAAACAATGCTGTAATTGTAAGTTTTTTGAACAGCGGATATTCATGAAACTCTTGAAATATGTTCGCAAGTCGCTATGTATTCTTCAACTTCGCTTTTTGTCTTTTTCAAGTCAACGCCTCGTTCCAATTTTCACCAATCCCTTGACCGACTTTCACTCGAATGCTCGAAAAGGACGCTTTCTGCCTACAAACCACACTGCCTTATCGTCGACTACCATCGATTTCCTCATCGGGACGAAAGGAAAGATGAAAATCATCGTTGCCTGGAAATCGAATGAATTTCTCAACCACGTCTTCCGGATTCCATTGTGCTATTGAAACACTGTCATTGACGTAACTATAGCTGGGTCAAGGTTCACAGGTTCCATTATCGATCTTACTGTATTTCTAATGAACGCTGTTCTGTCACCGTGTTCTGTCTCGAGCAGTGGCGACACGTGTGTAATTACTAAAAATAAATGGTTTTCAACGAAACGGCGCTTCTTCGAAACGAACTAGTTGAAATCGTTTAATTGTAATTCCACTAATGAGGTAATTAAGGAAGCTCGTTTTTCATTTAGTAGGACATGAAATCCAAAAATCCAATAATAACGTCACGACTGGCGAATCGATCAATTTTTAATGAAACAATATTACATAGGAATTATTGCATAGAGCAATCGAGTTAGCTCTTCCAGATGAAAGTCTATTACGATTATACCGAAGAATTGATCGAATGAAGCCAATTTATTTCGTGCGTTATATTTCCTCGACAACTCTCTATATATGCTTAAGGTTATGATCGTAATACGACGCATGCCAACGATTGTATTTGAAATATTGCACGCTGAAATAAATGATTTAATTTTGCAAATTAACCATTCAGTCACGAACGACGTTGAAGTCGCCTTCTATTAGACGTATTCTGCTAATTTCGTCAGGCCACGCCATTTGTATGTTGCAAGTTAATACAAGAAAGAATATTTCCCTCTTCTTCCTTTATTTTCATTTTTTTTTTCCTTGCTGCATTGAAAGTCTCCTAATGATAAATCTATACAAGATACGTATTTTGCTCGCGAGCTAGTACAGAAAAATATGACAATCGCTCGCGACTCGAGACTTAGGTAACGTAAATTCATCCAAGACCAATCTTTACGAAACTCATAATTCCTCGCCTGCCGCATACTTTAAACGATCGAACAGCGAATTTTGGCAGGCGCAGCCCATACAAAATCTATAAAACAGAGCGAAACGTTTGCGGAGTGACTCTCGATTTCTCGGTAGAACCGGTCGAGTTTCGAGAAAACGTTCTCGATGCGGCTGGAAAGGGGGCGTAACCTCTTCGAAGATTTACTTCCGACGGCAGGGTATACGCATTACCTGGATGCAATTTATTGCCAGCAAGCACACACATACGTGCAACTCCATTGAATAATAGCGCATTATCCGCGTGTTGCGGTCGTGTACGCTCGCGCGCACACGGAGGCCATACTAATTCCTTGTATAAATAAAGGACTTATCTGCGACCTGCACTCGTTCTCTAGACGTTATGATATACTAACCTCATTAGCATGAGGCGCAGCGAAGAAGTATGGCTTCAATAACGGCGACGCTGCCTGAGGATCGATGATGCGGTTGAAAGCAACTCTTCGTGTATTAGATTCTTTTGAACGATCGATTGTCAGTGTTTCTGGTATAAGAGGCGAGTAATTTAGCTACTCGATTGTTTGTCGACGATTGAAGCAAGTTTGGTCGTAGATTTGATACTGATGTCAATTGATCTTACGGTTATTTGGAAAATATCGAAGATTAATACAATTTAGAGTAGAACTTAGACGTGGGAAGCACTTTTGTATTATTAACATCAGATTAACGGTTTTTTATCTTTTGTTTTATTAATTTGTTGAGAGTTTGGTGACTATAGGATAGCTGTAAGTTTTGGGAATGGTATTCGTTGAACGTAGTTCTAGTCAATTCTTTAATGTAATTGTTGCGCTTTTGCCGTAATCTAAAAATGCTGTAGAAGATAAAGTATGACAGAAATACGATTTCTCTCGCAAGATATTTATCTTTTAAAATAAGCAACTTTCTTGATTATCATCGTTATCTACTTTTTCTATAAGCTGCTTTATTATAAGCTGCTAAATTAAGTCTAATTTATTCTTCGCTAATAGATACATAGAATGTTTAAAAACAAGTGTATGGAATTTTAGGAGTATTCAATAGTTAGAGTATTCAGTAAGAGGATAGAGGAAATTTAATCGGCGTTGAATCTAGGATCAGTATTCTTTCAAAC
This sequence comes from Bombus pyrosoma, assembly GCF_014825855.1. Classification (NCBI taxonomy): domain Eukaryota; kingdom Metazoa; phylum Arthropoda; class Insecta; order Hymenoptera; family Apidae; genus Bombus; species Bombus pyrosoma. The sequence continues at coordinate 11,287,566 of NC_057772.1, forward strand.
GATAATAGGTACACTGGTTCGCAAATAAAAATATCTAAGAAACAAAAGTTTCATCACAATTAATGATTATCGCTGTATCGTAATCAGTATGAACGAAAGCTTTCTTTCTCCATTTAGTAAAGGTGTTCGATTAACGTATCTTCCACCTGTTGTAATATAATGTTTTCCCTGTACATGTTTCATCTACAAACAACTACGTACGTGTATTACAAATATAGCACATTATTCATTATAGAAGAATGAATGAAACTCATTAAATATTTCTACAAAGACGTATGAAATTAAATTTCACACTGAAAGTAGAGATTCTAAAATCTGTACTGATCGAACTATTTTATATACTTCTCAGTAAATAATATAAATTCTTAAAAATCTATATCGCATATTATCACCACAATTCTTCATGAACGCACAATTCATCCTTCTAATAGAAGTCATCTTGTCGATCATCGTGTCAGTTGCCCTATCCGGTTTCCGGCAAGATACTTGCAATATTCCCAATCCAATTCAGTCAAATACGAGTCCCGTTAAAGTGTCGAATCGACATGAAAATTCACGATCCTGTGACACGCGTGTAATTAATAATCGTGTGTCATTCCAGCCTCAAATTACACCAGCTGCATCTGTCACCGTGTGTTATCGGTACCGTTACCTTTTTCCTGCTATCGCTCATTAATACCGCTATTACCGCGTTGTATCGACCTATTATCGTATATCTACTGTTCGTTCCGTTATCCCTGTGAACGCCAATTCTTTTCTTTGTTCGACTTTCGAGCTGGAAATTATCACGTACAAATAAGAGAACACAATAGTTTAGAGGTGTGATACGTTAACGGTGTAATAATATTACCGACGTGTAAACCATTTAAAATGTAATTTGAGATTCGCGAAAGGTTCCAACGAATAACGAAGAACTATTGGGTGGCAACTAAATGACTGCGGATTTTGTCATTACCATTTAATGGCAAAATCCGCAATCACTTAGTTGCCAACCCAATGGTCACCGAAACCATCATACAGCTAAAACAGTTTAGAAATATAGCGTTTACGCTACAATTGTATAATTATATGAATTATCGTTTATTTTATAATTATAATTGTGCAACGAAGCGTTTCCAAATTGTCGTGTACTTTGTGATTCCGCAATATAAAAATGCGATTCATTTGTCTCGTACCCCTTTGAATCGGATGGACACAACGATAAATCATAAAGCATAGTATGTGCGATCCAACAGTTCGAGTTTTATTGCAAACGCTTAATCGTTAAAGAACGAGAAAGTGCACATTATGCTAATAAAGAACAGGCTTCGGAAATTTCCAAAAAATCGGATAGCGGAAAGGGAAACGTGGAGCATATGGTGCACGCGACCGATGCAAAATATGTATAGGCTATAAATTCGCGCGGATATCAGTGTGATCGTGGCCAAAAATTATGGCTTGCCGGAAAACGCGATGGATGATGCCGAAACGAAAACGAAGCGCACCGGCGTGCATCGACCAATCGCTGCGGTCTTGTGTAAGTCGTGCGACCACTGATTGGAACGGGCGTGGGTGTATCGAATCGATTAGACCGGCGATCGATTATCGCGTGAACCACTCCGCGCGCGTCCCGGAAACTCTCCACTATTGCTCCACTTTCCACGTTGTCCGTGATTCCTTCCTCTCTTCTCTTCTCCCCATTTTCCGTACATTAGATATTCCTTTTATTAGTCGCTGGTTAACTTTTGACAATTTCTGCACCGATTATTAACTCGTAAGGGTGGAGTCTATCAGACTTCAATAACTTTTACTTTCGTGGTAATTTAATAAATATCGATCGTAAAGCGTTGTGTGTATCAATATCTAATAATCGATAGATGTACGTATAATTTAATAGTGTTTAAATAATGTAATACGTGTAACATAGAATACTTCTTTATTTTTTAATCACATATTTGTAGATTTCTGAACATATTACCAATACGACGAAGTGATCAGCCATACCAGTTACAGATCGACTCTAATTGGCTCGCAATCAATGAGATAAAACCTAAGTAAGATTGATATAGAACACGCAACGAAGATTTGCAAAAGTTATTTGCTACCATTAGAGGGAAAAAATCAATTGAGAGTTAGACATTCGCGTGCTGAATTCTTTGATTTAAAGCTTAGAAAGCCTCGTCGAAAAGATTTTAAATAAAGTAGAGAAGAAATTCGGAAAATTCTAAATGTGTCATGTGGGATCTAAGAACGCGAAATATTATCACATGAAAACTCATCGGCTATAAAACGTACATATATACAAGGTGAGATATTAATCGTTTATAATTCACGAGATCCTTCAAACGAAATAAGAATACTGAAAGTTTCCACAGCTTCTAAATATCTTCTCGGACTAATTGCTTTTCTGTAAATATTCTAATACTTGTCAGTGTATTCATGTACTTTTGCATCTTTAAATTGCTTTTAGTGGAACAAGAGATTCAACCAGATACCAGATAAAGTTCATTGTTTGTGCATGGAAAGTTTACCGCCACAGAGTCTAGACAGGAAATTTTCGAGCCTTGAACAGGTGAACAATTAGCGTTCTTCGTTTTTTATACACCTATAATACACGTTATGTGTACATAATATTCTCTGTTATCGACTGTTAATTGGTCTTTAACCAGTTGCTTGGAAGTATTCTTTCCAATTATTCCCCGACGCGTTTGAGCAACTCATTAACATGTCTTCAGTCAACTTCAGGAATTACCTGTTTTAATACATTAACCGAGTGATTCGTTGTTGCATGAAGCAGTTACGCGAGAATATTGCAAACAATGAACAGACGTCATATTCCAATTAAAAGAAACTTACGTCAAGGGTATAATGAAATGACAAAATGAATTATCTTAGTAAACAATTATCATTTTTTTTATCACGAAATCGAGTATACCGAAATAGCAGGACGTTCGAATAACACATGCAGCCCAGAAAAATCCAACAGCCGAAAATCAAACACGCCAAATCAAACGTGAAATAAATTCAACATTGATATCTCTGTGATAAATCACTCGACTCCAATCTGTGATTATACGTAGTAATTATCAATGCTAGCAGATATTCTCGGTAAATTTAATTACAATATTTGTACGAGTTGAAATTATCTGCGTTGAAGAGCCTCGAACAATAAAAACGATCCTAACAGCGACAATGAAAGAAATGTAATTGAAGATTTATTCGGAATAATGCAGCAGACTGATTTCTCTGATGGATACGCTCTTTGCTATTTACATACTCGTATTTTTCTTCCCTGCTCTTTCATCGAAAATATGAGATTGCACGAGTGATGGCCGAACGAATAACGGTACCGAACTCTCCGGCACGTTTGCATTATGTAACCATGTTTTAAAAGCCAGTCGAGGAGGTAATTAACCACTGTTTGCCGTGCAATTATAGGAAACGAGGTGTTTTCGATCCATTGCCGCGTACTTGAACGCGCGGAGAGCTATCGTTGTCGGACGAATGGGGAAGCATTACGAATTCATGGTGAAAAATACAGCGCACCGCGCTCTGTAATTGAGCAAACCGGAGATCAACTTTTCGAAAAATGTCAGAGACGTATTAATGGTAGCGTTATTTATTTAACGAACACCGTCCAGACAAATTGAAGTGGATTATTTATTATCTTGCGAAATTATACACCAGAGGATGAAATTTTCACTTTTAAGAGTATTTATCGCTTTTTTGTCGGTGAATTGATTTTGCTTGTTACATAAAATAGCTGCAGTAGAATTGCGAAACTTTCAATTTACATATAAAAATTGATGCAATTGCGTTGCATAATTTATTTGGTAAAATGGTAAAGATACTGGGATGATCCATAAGCTCGTGCATTTTCTTCATATATTTCCTTCTACTATTTTTTAGAGCGAATAAAGTTATTCGTTTTATATGTTAATGCCATGTCGGTCTTGGTTTCTTGGTGTCGTATATCTCGTTCGATTAATTCATTGTATTTCACCGTTGTTTGCTCAGAAAGGAATATGGAAAAATTGAAAAATCGTATACTTCTGCTTCACTACTGGAGGCAGAACTTCAAAGCAGGAGCGACGAAGAAAATATCATATTTTTCCTCGTATAAATCAAATAACTTTAGTTGTTCGACGAAATAATACAAAGGAGTATATTTAAAAATCGTACGAGCTTATGCATCACCTTGGTAATAACCAATTTGGGAAATTATTTGCAACATCATTTTTCTCCACTCGTCAAAACAAACTTTATGGATCAAGTCAGTGTCAAATGGATGTCAAACGTGTTTGAAGACAAGTATGCGTAAATTAGGACGTTGACTGGGAAAAGAACGAGCGATTAGTTGCTATCCTGATTCACAAACGAGCGAGACGAGGGGTAAAGTGTAGTGCAGGTCACTTATGATAATACCTATTCCGGTAATGCACACCGATGTGGGCAACCTTGAAGAGATAAATTTCGCGATAAGCCCGATAATTAACGCCACTAATGGCTATTATTATCTCGGTTCTAAGGGAAAAACGTTAGAGGAACGCGTGCAAATTTTAGGTGGAACGTGTTAATCGCAGCACCTCCGTTGCACGACTTTTGCGACTGTTTCCTCAACGATAATAATATCCGAAATAACAGGATTGCGAAATTGGATCTGCCCGCGACCGTGAGAAGAGAAACGCGTGATCTGCAAAGATACGTCTTTTCGCTTTCTCTTTTTCATTTTATGTTCTTTATAAATACAAATACAGATGATTATTCGAATTTTGGAAATAAAATATACTAACAAAAATAGATTCTATAGTACATGTTGGCATTTATTGTTAGAATAGTTTAGTAACGAAAAGCATGCTACTGACTTCTGTCTATGAACGATGTTATTTTCTAACAATAAGTGAAATTTAATTCGTATTTAAAATATTTAGTTATTCAATTAGAATTTAAATGACAGACTTAGTATTTAGATATTTGAAGAGCTATTTAAATTTATTTAGAAATTATTAAGGGAGGGTTTGTGCAATATCAGTTTGGATTTTGAAATATTTTTTTAGATAAATATAAATGTTTGTTCTTATAATAATAATAATAATAATATCGGCGAAGAATATTGAAAAAGTTTCTGCTTTGTGGTATTAGGTTTTTTGAAACACAGAACTGTAATTCAGTTATGCTATTGATTATAGTGTGATTAAAAGAAGCTTTTATTTTCCTCCCTATGTTATTTTCCATTGCACTCAATTACAATTACAATTTCATCATTCATAATTGAAATATTGTTCAACGATTTACTTGTATCTGATAACTTGTTTCGCTGTATATTTCGATAACTGATAAGGAAACGATACTGATTGATTTCCTGCTTACATCATTTTTATGTCATCTACCTTTACACATGGATTTTATCAATCTTTATAATACCTAGAAAAGAACCTCACAATCTGTCACATAGAATTTTCTAAACTATTCTGTCCTACAACGTTAACTAGTAAACTAATAAAAGCTTCAATATGCACAACTTCTCAATTATCGAGCCCATAAATTCTAATAAATTAATTGTCGATTCTACCAAAGCGTTAAATATTATTCCAAACACAAATTTAATAAAAAATTCATACTTAAATGAATTAGGAATACGAACGAATACAACGTTGATTTTAGCAAACTTTTAAATATTACCCCAAACACAAATCGAAAATTTACAAATGAAAAAATCTCGTTAAATTAAAAACGTGAAAGATGGAGTTTAGATATATCAAAATCCCCTTAATATCGCAGATCGTATATTGCAAATAGATTTATCAAAGTACGACCTCGAATCAAAGCTCGAACCGTTAATTACCTGGCAATGACGCATTACGAGAGATAACAAGTATTATAAAATGTCAGGCAATTGCTAACACAAAGCAGTTTTTATGCAGCAACTTTCTTGTTGATTATCACACGGTTCATAATTATCGCGACAGAAGAGCAACGCGTTAGATGACGCAGATGGTATTCGATTTACTGACGACCAAGTTTAAGAGCAACGCAGTAATGACGCTGCGATAATGTATCAGTAATATCTGTAATATTACGTAACCTGTGCATGGTTGAAGACGCAACAAGCGTTAAATGTGTTTGTTGCTTTTCGACGCGTGTCATCCTTGCTCGAAGGAGAAACAGTTGCTGTACAAATGACGACTACTGTTAGCTTATCAAGAACCTCAGTAAAGAAATCATAGATCTAAAGCCTGAAGTTCTTTCCTCCTTTCGATCATTTACTATCCAATTGTATCTTCTTTATATCATTAAACAATTTTTCCAGTTTGATAGGAAAATATTATGTGAAAGAATTGATGTTCATATATCTGAGTTTTACGTTTCTATTTTATTGTGAAGATTCTTAATACATTAAGAATTTTGTCATTTTTCTTAGTGTATTCATTTGATAATATCTTTTACGTTAGTAAGCGTAGATTAATAATTGTATACTATTCGTTTGATAGGTACATTAATATTTGCAATCTTTTTATTTTAATTTTATGCTATTTTAAATGTTTGTTTGCTTGTTGAAACAAAAGTGGCACTGAATCATAAAAATTCGAGTATCTTCGTCAGGGTACACGTACGTGAATTAAATATAGAAGTAGCAAGTTTTATGCTAAATTTTGTTTTTTTGCGTTACGTTTATGGTTTTTGCGTAATTTACGAATGTTCGTAATTTATTTCTATTTCTGAATAATATTCTGATATATATGTATATTTCCGTGTATCGTGCAGTTAATATTTCATGCACAACTTGTGTAATAAATCATCACGAATGCAATGAAATCGGGAGAAAAACATAGAATTTTGTTGCATCTTTAAGTGAAGATGAGGGAAGTAACTGAAAGTGAGTTGTAATATTAAGGAAACACGAAAGGCTTTGTCAGTAATTATGCTGATAATGAGAGAACCGATTTCAAAGTCATTTTGATACCACTTGTCACCTATCTACGCAATTAGCTTTGAAATTAAACACGTTTGGCCTTGCTACGCTTAAATGTCATTTCGTCGTCGATTTCTTCGCAATCACCAATTATCTAAAAGTAACATGCTGGAACATTAAAATTCTTAACGCAGCAGTTTATGAAAGAGGACATAGGAAGGCACTGATTTTCAGAAAAAGCCGCAACTAAATGCGCTCAGGAGCATTTAAGAGAAGAAAAATAGATCTCTCATTTATCACAAAATCCTCTTATCGAACAATTCGTCTGCGATTACACGCAGAAGCTAAAGCTTCTAAAACTCTAAAACGCTAACCTGTGTAACATGGCTGATGGATTCGTTTCAGAATCACGAGACATCGTCGCGAAAATCAAAAACGACATTTCTGGAAGCGATGCGTCGCGATGTAATTCACGGAACGTAATTGGTCGAGGCGGGTTCAAACGTTTGCGCAGCGACATTCCGTGGCTTTTGGTATGCAAAAATCAGGCAGCGAGAACCGTACAAAAGCTGCAGCTCGTGGCGATAGACAGACATAGAGAGAGAGAGAGAGAGAGAGAGAAAGAGAGAGAGAAAGAGAAATAAAAAAATATAGAAGAGCAAAGAGGCTCGGCGGCGAATTGAAATCACGCTGCGGCAACAACGAGCTTTCGGGCAGCGCGGCGTTTCCGCGCAAAAATCCAATGGTTGAATCGCGTAATTATCCCGAAGACGATTAACGACGACGTCGCGACGCCTCCCTTTTGTTCGAGACCCACCAACCGCCGCCAACTTTCTTCTGTTTTATTCGGTACAGGTAATTAATTGCTAGTGGTTATTAATTAATTTCGCGGCATTGTGCGTCCGCTATGATTCACGAGATGTTTGAAACCTCTAATTGATTTTCATGGGAATTTATTTTTTCAATTTTGGATTTTTTTCGTTGTGGAGTATTAAGAGGTAAAAATTCTTATTCAATACATTTTATACATATTTATATGAATCTTATGATATTTACATGACGATATTTATGATTATATGGGAATGTTAGTTACTAAATCGCTCGCTTTATCAGTGATATTGAATGTTAATTGATATTTATCGATAATTAATTCTACGGAGAAAGATATTTATGTATATTAATAATTGACGAATTTTTATTCCTATATGTCCAAATAATGGATATCTATAAATTTATAAAAAGGTACTCGAGCACGTATTTTTTGATAAATTTAATCTCTTCTGATGATCCATAATTTTTAACTTAATTAATCTGTCTCTTACAAAATTACCATCATCGTTATCGTTATCTTGATCATTACACGTTACATAAATTATACGCACACCACTTTTAAACGTATGTATATATATATATATATATCTACTTCAATTTAATCAAATTTCATACTATCTTTTACAACATAGCATCATGATCAGAGTGCTTGAAACGACCGAGCTTCCAAAACAAGGCAAGCATTTAAATGCTGCACGTGGACGTGTCAAAAATAGCGTGCCGTATTCCTGCCCTGATAACGTAATAACTCAGCGAGTAATAAACAGAAAATTACGGAAATTAAGTGGTTGCCACGGTTACTAATGCCCCGAGAAGAATTCTGCATTTTCAAGGAACAATCTTCCGCCATTTCTTCGTCCCTACGGACCAAACATCTACAGAAAAGGACAGAAAGAAATATCCAGCATTTATAATTGAAAAAATTACTGATATTACTAGAAATTCTACACCACGTACACATTACTATTAAGGCGAGGAAAACGTTTGTTCATTACATTATTCTTGAACATTCAAGACATTTTAACGCATTTCCCCACTTTCTATGTAATTCAACTAAGATTATTTTAATTGTTAGAACGTATACCAGAAAACGGCGATGTATTGAATTATTTGTTAATAAGATTCAATTGATGGTATCTTTTAACGATCAGTGGGAAACAACAAATCGTCCTTTATACACTCTTGGTTTTCGTGGTCGTTCAATTACTACTTCCTTAGATCTGCATAAAACTTCTTAAACAGAGAAAGAATTACAGATTCGCTTTACTTACGCATCGTCCCTGAAGACCTGGATTTCGCCACTTGTAAAACCCAAAACAATTCACTCAAACGATATATTCATGACATATCCACTATCCTAAATAAAACCAGCATCAGGACTACAAAAGATCCAGCCAAAGACATTGAACTTTTCGCGACCTATCAATGTCTTATTCGAAAAGAACGCTGCTGACATTTGTGGACCTTCGTCACAATACTCGTAAGAACAACCCTAACCCAAGCGTCAAGTATCAACAATTTTCATCGCTCATTGTTTCAGTTTCGAATTACACGCTTCGTTAAGCGCGTAGCTGCGGAAACTAGCAACGGAGATAACACGCGAGATGCACCGTAAAAGCATTCAGCCACAAATCCCAAAGGATGAATAATTAACACGAACGGTAAATTCGACTCTTGGACCTCTGCGGAGTCCTTTCACAAAAAAATCCTACGGACAAACTTCCTGGTCCTTTCACAAACGCAATCAAAGAAAATGGCAGAATACACGCGAGGCGTTTTGCAAACTTAATTGGCGGTCCACGGCCGCAGATCCATGTCGGTAGATTGCATTCTGCTGCCGAAAGATGCAAACGTAGATCGACTTTCCTTTCCGTTTCGCAACGGGGGCTGGCTGTGCTGGCTTGGCTCGATTCGGCTATCGATTTGACCGATCGCGATATCGATTCGCAAGGATTCCGCGGACCCTACCGTTGCGAAATCGACCGCGCAGCTGCTGATATATTTAAGCGAGACTGTCTATTGGTAAACGAACCGGAATCTGGGCCAGTTACAACACCTGTCGCAGCGTAGTCCACGCTGAATCGTTGTCGTTTAGCTCCTATGCCAAATTTCGCGTCGTAAACACGACCACGAAATGTTCTTAAACGAGAAGCAGGATTCTGCTTGAGTTCTGAGACACGGTCGCGTACTAATAAATGGTCGTCGAGGGATGAGATCAACGATAACACAATTAGCGTTGAAAGCCAACGAGTTTGGCTTGAATCCGGTGATGGATGATTACGATACTTAGCCGCGCGCATTGTGCTAGGTTCATCTGAGGATCCGCTCCGTTGCCGATTGTTTCGTAAGTCGGTGGAGAAGGGTTCTACTAAGTGGGTATTTTGAAACCATTTGTTTCTGGGGTATAGGAGTTGTGGTAAAGCGAATTTGCGAATAAAAAGGTTATAGTAGAAGGTTATAGCATAAATAGAATTTTGTTTTTGTTTAACGTAATATAATTTAGAGAGGATTTTTAAATAGATTTAGATCCCTACGGATTTGTGGGGAATCCATCCTCAGGCGTTATAAGATTCATAATCAGAGAATTGTGTCAAATTGACAAACGGCCTCAGTAAAGATGTGATGCAGCGTAATGGTATCAAAGTGCACGTTTGATCGAAGATATTTATTTCCTAATACACAAACTCTTAAACTATCCATTCTGTGTTTCACGGATCGGAGATATATGTACGAAAAAGAGAAAAACACGGGCTCATGCATATATAACTGTCGTGCAACGTGATACATACGTACGTACCCCTTTTATCAATAACGTTACGTGGCATACATTGATTTAAGGCTGTACGGTTATGCTGGCACCGAGAAACGGTTTACTCGCGAACAATGTAAACTGCAGACGATACAAATTACAGCTGTCAACGAAGCCACTCGTGGAGCACAAATGACGAACCGATCTTCACGCCTACTCGACTGTAAGTCAATATTTACGAACCGTTTAATGTGAAAGGGCGAGGCGTGTACGAGGATGGGAAATCCCCCTTGCTTTTATTGCCCTCTAACGCTGAATGGTTTCGTAGATAAATAATCGTTCTTGACAGATCTCCCTAATATTTTATATGATTTTCATCAAGTACTTACTTAAATCTCCAGACAGTGGAATTTTTCTACGTATTTACTGCTACTGGCGCATATGGATCGCTGATTCAATTATTTCATTGTTATAACGACACAACTGCTGCATTTTGGTTTTTGTGTATGATCATGAAATAACGTAGGGAAGCAAGCAAAGCACTGAACAGCGCGTTGCAAAAGATATTGTTATCTAAGATAGAAACATTTCTGAGGAAACGAGAATACAAAGAATTCGAGTAGACTTTGAATAGCAGCGAATGTGTTCGACGAACAAGTATAGACAACTTGGAATTGTATTCTATGAGATGAAACATCAACTTCCCCTACTTCAATTCCTATTAAATGACAATGATACACTAATTTGCATTTTGACAATATGAAAACTGAATAATTTTATTGTGAATAAAATTTTAAAAATATTCCAATTGTCACGTGTGCATGGAAAAGTATTCAAACATCATGTCAGCTATATGTGCGTATCATATGCATAGTTCAAGACATCATTAGACAAATCGCTTTATTGAAAATATGCGAGTTACCAATTTGTATTTTGCAGTTTGATAGTATTTAGAACATGCTTTTTCCGACTTCTAATCACATAAATTTCACGCGACCGTCTAACGAAGATGAATGAAAAAAATGGGAACCAAATAATCTATGGCTTACATGGAATAAATCGATCAAAACACGAAAACAAAACTATTATAAATTGCGTCTGAAATAGACAAAACAAAATTCCATCTGATCCAAAATTTCGTTCTGATCCATGACAATGCGTCCAAAACAAAAGAACAACGGAACCATGAGATCCACTATGTGTAATCAAACTCGATTCGTCGTTTATCCACACTAATTACATTTTCACTAGGTTTTCCTCGAACAATCCCTGGTTCTGGAGCTCGAAGCGGCCTCGAACGACCGCTTCCGGTTTCACTACGTGTTCACCCCCAATGCTTACGCAACGATCTCTTTCAACGTGTACTCGCGGGAGAAGCGTGCAACTCACGTCTTTAAAGAGGCACACTCACTCGCCACGGTTGGTTATCCTCAAACGTCCAAGCTTTACAAAAAACAGCGAGACACCACCGCAAATTTGGCTCACAAATTGGAAACCGACATTGAAGGAACAACAAACACTTTCGAACTTCCACGACGCGATACATTATACATGATCGTACACAAATCGAAAATATTTGGGCCTAACCGTCTGAAACTTCAATTTGAAACTCGGTTCCTTCGATTTCTCAGCAGAGAAATCTCACGTTGCAAGGAACTCGCCTATGCCTACCTGTCTGTGTCGTGCTAGATTCTTCCCCTGCTCCGATCGCCTAAATCAGCCAAGCACACAAACACACGTACGTGCACACAGTGTGATACGTATGTATGCACGGGTATGTAGCGTGACGAGCGTACGTCGTACACGTGCGCGCGTTCGGATACACACCTGCACGTGTTACTCCTCGATGATGAAGGCCGAGGTACGGACGACTAACCGGAAGGACCGTTTGCACCTGGCCACACCGTGTATCTCTCCAGTGCGTCCCGTATCCTTTTTCACTTAAGAGCCGCGATCGCGCGTGTCCGATTAAACGTGACAAGCGATTGCCTTGGTCTTCGCACTGCTCGAACACCCGCGTCGGAGTTTTCCTTCTTATATCCTTCCTTTACGATCTTCTGTCGGTCGGTGGTCCGTGTGCGCGCAAAGGTGCGTGTGCCGGCGGATGATATGTGCACGGACTTCGTATACGTTCGCGTGTGCGTGTATGTTGCTGGGTCACCTGTGTATATCTCTCCCTCTCTTTCTCTGCCTCTACGTATATATACACATATACGTAAGTTTAATGTGTGTGTATATATATATATATGTATACAGGGTGCGCGCGTGTGTAGACGACGACGTGCCGCCGCGACTACAGGTCTGTCAGATCGGACGCGCGTCGACGCTGATTACGGCGAGAACGTGATACAACAAGCGAGGAACGGTAACACACAGCTCGGTGTACCAGAGGAGACTGCCGGGTCCCCCACGGTTTCGCCAAGTGCTGGCCGCTATAGTGGAAAGATATATAGCGTACTCGCAGCGTGTGTATACGCTCCGCGCTGCTGGATTCTCAACGCGGATAAGGTGGAGGGGTTGATCGTGACGGTCGGGGAGTACGACGGTTTGGTGGAAGGAGAGAGATCCATTCGAGGGGGAGGGAGAGCGCGAACGAGTTAGAGCAGCGTGGAGCGAAGCACGGAGGGGTTTGGGGGGAAGGCGCACGCTCTAGGCGCTATGACGTAACTCGAGTCATCCTGGATGTACGTGCAGCGGGTGGAGGGGAGACGGCGGGGAAACAACGGTGGCGCTGAGAAGAAGTGGGGAGCGCACCATGGAGGGGTGAGAGTGCAAGGGCGCGGTAGTGGGGAGCAGTAAACGGAAGGAGGGGAGGATGGCGGTCATTAGTGCTACTGGGACACGGAAGCGAATCCTCGCTACCCTCCCCGCCTCACCGTGCGGCCCGTTTCGCGACCCGGCACCAGTAACCACCCACTCTTTTCTATTTTCCTCTCGGTCACTCTGTCGGTTCTCTCGCACTCCCTGTATGTATTTTCCACGCTCGTTCTTCTCTTTCTTCCCTCCCGTGTCTCTCTCCGCTTCGTCTTCCACCGCGCTCCGTTCCGCTCTTGCTCGCCTCTCCCTCCTTGCCGTGCGACGCCTCGCGCGTCCGTGTATTATCTATATAACGCGAGCGGCCCGGGGGTGCGCCTGCACTCTGCAGCTGCATACAACCCCCTTTTGCAGATCTCTGTGCCAACTACGAGAGAGTACATCCACGAGCACGAACACGATTAGGCCGCGCTCGCGACCTCGTCCTTGCCAGCCAGCCAAGATCGGGGCCGTTACGTTGCCTCGTGTCCGTCTGCTCGTTTCTCCTAGTTCGCTTGCTCGCTCGCTCGCTCGCTCGCTCGCCGCGCGCGGTTTCTTTGAAACGATACGCTTCCGCGGCATGGAATGCGTTGACCCTTTCGTGGTCCACGGCTTTGTGGCCGGGCTCGCTTCGTCGACGATTCCGGCGGGTCACGCTCCACAACCAACCGCTTAACGGACGTGCGGCCTGTTGTAAGCCGATGATGCATAATGTATCGTGAGTCAATGAATTAGGCAAATTATTTCGTATATGAGATTTTTGGAAATTCCGTTTTGTGGGACGAGATCGTTTTTATATTTTAATAGATTCGATAAATTAGAAGAAGTAAGTCATTTAACGTTTTCGTACATAGCTTTGAATTTTCTTCCAATTAAATAAGTCGACGTGATCCAAGAATCCCATTAATGAACATTGTAATGATTTTTAGATTATATCGTCTTACTTAATTGTGCCATAGATCATTTAGAAGCCATAACACCAAAGCTCCATCTATTAAACCGAAATAGAAAAATTAGCGGCGACCGATTGATACGGTGGCCGATAATCGTTCGGTAGCTAGATTTCCATAAGCAGATGCAAAGCAGTCGCGGATACTTCCGTGGGAGGCGAAGATCGATAGGAAGCCGGTCGTCGTGGGATTTAAAGGCCCGTAATTGATTTCCTGCCGGTGGTCGCTGGAATTCCAGGCTGCACGCGCCCTTTACCCTTTCAACGGTGCTCAGGGTTCAGCCTACGCGTGCCTGGGCGTGGCGAGGAATCCTTGCGGCTGAAATCCCGCGGAAGATGCCTGTCGAAGGTCAAACGACGTCCGTCCGTTCGTCTATTCTCACTGTGAAAGACAATCGCGTTTGAAAGTGCGCCAATGGCAGCCGAATGAACACCCAGCAATATTGATCAGCTGAACTGGTGTACTGAACTTTGACATTTGATAGAGCCCGGCGAAAGCGGTTGCATGTACTCCGCTAGAGCGTTGGCAGTTTCGTTTTGTACGGAGATTTAGATCGTAGTGATGGAGACGCAAGGGTTGTTCTTTAACCATGCGAAGGTCGAGGTTGATCCCACTGATACATACGAAATATTGTAATAAATATTTTTGAATGACCTCGTAAAACTTGCTAATGAAGAGCAGCTGGTGTATGATACATCTTTATGTGCTCATTTCTCGAGGCTAGGCATAATACAAGTACTATACTTCTAAGTTATGAATATAGCGGATCTTCTGTTAATTTTGTTATTAGATCGAAGGTCGCATTAAAAGTATCAACAATAATTTTCCTTGTTTCGGCAGAGTTTTGTGACAAAATATTCTAAGGCAACCGCAGTCTCAGTTAACTCCTTTGTTTACGTTCTTCGTGTCTATGGTAGATTTACTGATTCCACAGTCTCGTATAGTTCTACCGTTTAGAAGCCATACTAATTAAGATTATACATAGAATGAATAGTAGAGGAACGACAGAAGAATAGAGGAATAGTAGAGGAGGATGACACTACGTTACGAGTACTTTTTAATATTTTAGATGCATTTTTCTAATGTATTTTCCAAATGTGTCAATATGTACTCTACTTTTGATATTTTACACATTTTTGCATTCGTGCACATCCTTGTACAATTTTATATATTAACACTTGTCATACATAAACATCCACAATATAATCGTATCCCAGCAAACTGTCGCCAGCTTAAACTGCAAACTCTAAGCTCTGCCAATAACTTAGAACATGGTTCGATGGTAAACAGTGTTCTCAGTGAGATTCTGTACCACGGAAGATGGCCAAGTTCCGGAGTCATAAAACGTAATTGGTAATAAAGGCGGAAGCAGTTAACAACGATGGATTCTCGGTTGATCGAAGACAGAGATTCTCGCTGTTTTTGGCGACAAAGTTTCCGGATGGAATAACCGTTAAGCCGAGTCGAACTAGGGAGAAACGTGGATGGTTTTGGGTCAAGGCTGCGATACTGTCACCCTCGTACGCCTTTGTTCATCCTTCTCAAGGTGATCCCCGTCGTTCGCTGAATCAGGTTGATTCTGGGTTTCCGTCTATTGGCAGATGACGTCCAACCGTCGCCGTCTGTAATTCTATAATTAGGCTCGCGCGTTAATTAGAGAACGTCGAACGAACGCAGCGAAAGTGGGCTGTCCACTTGTGCTTTAGCTCCAAGTTTACCTGCCTTTGCTGATAGGCGAAGTTTCGTTGCTCAACGGGAGAACGTTGCTTTCTACTCGTTTGATCGATCGACCAACGTAGAGTGGACTTGGTTTCTGATTTAGCGGCTTTGTCGGTAAACCAAGATGTGATGAAGATTGAGAAGGGCATTGCTTGATACTCCGTTGAATTAGCCGATGCTATCACGTTACGAAAAATTCGTCTGCTTGTGTACTTATTTTCTTCTAGATAAATTCGAGTGAAATTATTATTGATATGTTTCTTGGAAGTTCCAGATGTCAGGTTTTGAATCTATAAAAATTTACTTGTCTTTTATTTATTGGTCTTTAACCTACTGCTATGAATATTCGACATATAAACAATATATATAGGTAAATGTACAACATAATTAAAGCATAAAGAGAAACCAAGTAATGCAAAGTAACACTACATGCAGTATGCAGCGGAATAACATGTACAAGTGGCACATGTAGCGATTCTTTCTTCTACACGAACGTGAAGCGATTATTTACGAAAAAAAAGACGAGAAAAAAGTATAGGATAAAATCTTTTTATTTCCGATTTAATTTTCGAGAATATCGAATTTGAAAATTTATCAAATACGCTGGAATGTGGCTAATTCTGGATTGAACAGAAGTAAATAATCGAAAATGTAGGATAAAGTTTATTCATAAGACGCTCTGTCTACGAGAAGAATAAATCTGAAATTTTTCCTATACACGTGTATTAGACAAATTTTTGACCAAATATGGTCACACACTGTTTTCTCAAAAATGAAACTTCAAACGGAAAAATTTCTTTTCACATTTTCCATTTATTTTTACATCTAGGATAACCTTTTATTGATTGTTTACTCATATCCAGTCGATAATTAGCCAAGTTTAAGCATACTTGACAAGTTTTAAAATTTGATTTTCTTGAAAACGAAGAATTATACGAAGAAATTTTATTCTACATCTTCTTACTTTTTCCATAAAGGATCGCCTTATACTCTCTCGTTCATGTTATTCAGGCACATCCTGTATAATTACCGAGCTGTAATAGAGTACGATAAAAATATGACATACATATAGGAAGGAGTTACTAGGAATTATACATAGTAGGAATCTATAATCATAACATCTGATATTAAAATATTAAAATTGAGAAATCTTTAGAAAATATAATTGATCAGTGTTTGTACCCAAATGAAAATCAATATTAATTTTGTCAGAAACATTTGCATACTTTTAGTAGATATTTGTAAAAGCAATCTAATATCATTATTCTCTATGTACTACTCTTTAAATCTACCAATTATCTTCTATTTTCAATGTTTGTAACAAGCACACTTTTCAGTTTTAGGTGAGAATTTACGAATTTACAAAAACATTCAACTCTTCTGGTAAAGTGTACAACTTGAGATTTTCTAAGCTGTAAGTCAAACATTCGTACTTTCCTAGTGAGGAAGAAATAATTCTTAACACAATACTTCCAGGGCATGTTACCTTTCATTTATATATTCATAATAATTAGAGTTTCATAATAAATCTCTTTTCAAATTACAAATTTTCTAGAATTTCCTTCACAGGAAAATGTTACTATTCAAAGATACGCTTTATATTCTTCCTTATTATGCGACATTTGAAATGGAACAAGGCTTAAATCGATTGCCAAAATCATTTTAATCTGATTCTCATTGGAAAACATTGGTGCATTGAATTTTCGAAGAGGAGTTCTGAAAATATCATATGGTCTACGATAGTTCGCGTAGTATTTGTTATAAGCAACGCATGTCGCAGCGGCGTGCGACACTTGCGTGACATCGGTGTGCATGTTCACGAATACGCGAAGAGAGCGTCGCCGATGGAACGTGCAATTTAATTGAAACAAGCTCTGTTCATATGCATACGATTAACGTTGGTCGGCGTGCGTGCCTCTCGCGAGCTATTCGCGTGAATAACGGAACGACTAGAAACGGTGCGGTTAACGTGCGTGAAAATTCACGGTGTTCCTTGTACGCTGTTGATTGTTGATTGTATGCTAAACAGCCCGTTGCTTGTGATTTGCTAGACTGTTGGTTACCGCGATGGAAAAAGCTTGTCGGTTTAGAATATCACATGTGTTACGTTCCAACGCGAGTGTGAAGTAATTTAAGCGGGAATTTCTTGAACCATTCCTTTGTTGAACTTTTGTCTCGTGTGATAAATAGCAGTTGCATTCACGATCAAGTTCAATTTCTAGCATAATTTCAGAGTGAAATTGAAGTATGGATTGTTTGGTAGAATATAGCGTAGTATGTATACATAGAACTAACATTCCACTGAATAATGTATGATACTGTTTATTTTGCTGACCTTTCAATATCAGGTATCTTCACCTTTAACTTTTAACTTTTCACATCTAAACTATGCATTTTTTTAAGTAGTTTTAAGGTATTCAATTGTCCGTTATTAGAATATAAATGATAATGGATCTATGTTATTATTCGACGAATGAATGCATGCAAGTATAATAATTTTCACCTGTTTTTCATCGATACACGAAATACTGGTTTGTATAATAACGTAATACTGTTTCTATCGACTACTTCCTGATACTGCTTTCCAATTCTATCTTGTTGCATTTAATATGCAACTAGGAGCAGTATTTATCTAAATTCCATATTTAATTATTTGGCAGATATGCATAATAACTCTCCCTCAAATATACAGCAGAATTTAATGATTCTTAATAATGCAACGCGACGATATAAACCATCCGAATAAATTAACAGTAATAAAATGAAAGATTATTAAATATGGGTAATGCGTTTCATATTTTAAACTGTCCTATTTGTTATTTTAATTTGAAAAATTATAGTATTTAGTCACTG
The DNA here is from genome assembly GCF_014825855.1 of Bombus pyrosoma. Taxonomy (NCBI): domain Eukaryota; kingdom Metazoa; phylum Arthropoda; class Insecta; order Hymenoptera; family Apidae; genus Bombus; species Bombus pyrosoma. The sequence goes on from NC_057772.1 coordinate 11,306,353, forward strand.
AAAAGCTGATTTAAAAAAATGTATATATTAGAAGAGATGCAGGATAAGCGGTTAAAGACGATCATATCCAGCCACTTTTGTATACTATGTGATATGTGATGACCTTCAATTATTCTGCAATTAATGGACTGATAGTAATTCCTTTTACATTTAGGGGAGCTTTTTTTTATCAATATCCTCTCTTTTTTCTTGCATCTTCTCTCATTTCTTTCATCTTGCAATAAATCCATTATATACTTTATTAAAACAAAATTAAAATGAAGTACGGAAATCTATATGTTCTATGCGATTAAAATTATTATAAAGGACGCTACTATAAAGAACGCTATGAGCTTAGAAAATTGAAATTAAAATTATTACAAAAGAGAATACCATTAGACTATGATGCTTCCTTTATTAATTTACTAAATATCTAAATCCCTAAATGGGAGGGGGGGCTAATAATGAAAAATGAGTCGAACTCTGATGAACTAATATGTAGCTCAACATTTTTTCAAACAGGAAAATTACTTCAAACGAGAAATAAATAATTTGCATTATCGATGGTTCGCAAACTACTAAGACGTCCGTTGAATATTAATCGCCTGCGAATAAACTTCTTATCGCGGACGTCGTGTATTCAATACCTGACCGCGTGTAAATCGTTCGGTCAGACGGGTCCAGGTTAATCTCGAAATTTCCTCTCAGCGAACTTGATCGATCAACGGTGCGGAACACGTGTACTGGGAATTTCGGCCATGCAATTATTCTGGGGAAAAGTGCGACCTTGCGAGCAGCACCGTTCGCGATAATGCATGGTCGCTTTTCGGTTGACCCATATCCAGTTTCCGTAGGTTTCGTTGAAAAGGGAGTTTCTATTGCGTTAACTTTACTCCACGGATCACGAGGAAAAAGAAAAAATCGGCCTTGTACTGTTGGTGAAGGAGCATTTTCAACGAAGTGTCGTAGTATCAGGTTACTGGTAATTTAGAGAAGTTTCAAACTGGAAACTTTGGAGTGTATTAAGCAATAAATTTTAATAAATTTGAAGGAAATTTAATTTAGTAAGACTTATTGTTAGTGAGTTTCGCTGCATCACTTCTTGTTCTTCCCTCATCTTCCTTTGCTGTTAATTCTGTTGCGTTTCTTGAATTGTTCTGTTTCAATCTTAATCTCGTGTTAACAAATGAAATGACATTTTCATATCGATAAGAATTTCATTTTCAAACTTAAGTGCATTTAATATATCTATTGCACTTGTGCATTTAGTATGTTAATAACAATTTTATTTCTAAACTTAAGAAATTTTTTACTAATAGGGAGATACAGTTAAGCTGACAAAAAGGAAGAACGCAACAATGTTAAATTAACATAATGATAAAAAGTTCTTCTACTGAAAATAGAAATAAATATTAAGAAAGTGAATATTTGTATATTTGGCTATAAGATTGTTTGTATCGTTCATAAATAAGAATTTTTACATTTATAGTAGTGTGTTTCGTTGACATAAAGAATAGATGAGAGTTAAGTACGGTTCATGATATTGAAACAAAATATTAACTGTAGTTGGAGATACGAGCTTTACATAAGAGAGACATACAATGGGTTTTGTTTCATTAACATAGCATATAGTTGCGTAAATTCTGAGAATTAGGGTGAGAAATTGGGTTTCATTCTCGTTACGTACCAATGCTACCTCGAATGATCGTAATCCCTTTTGAAAGCTCGTGTGCATGTACATCGAAGTATCAAAGTTAGTTACATAGGTTCGTAGAACTAGGAAAGTGTAATGAGAAACTGTAGTTTATAATAAAACCATCTTCTGTTGAATTAATATTTGTTTTTATTATATTAATACGTAGTTAATTGCGCCAGCATTATCTGAATTTGTTGCAATTAAACATCCCCGTAGCAAGCAAGCGAATTTGAAAATTCTTGTGGTTTCGGTAAGTCAAAGAGACATCGACGCGTTGTCTGTCCTTTTTTGAAATATCTTTACACATTAAAATAACACATTAATACTAGGCAGTATATTTTTTAACATCTCTTAACATAAAAGGAGCAATATATTCTTTCAAAGTTCTCAATAATATATTTCAAAAAAATTAGACAGAAGAAAATGTAAAATCTCGTGCAAGCGTGACATGCTCCACATAAATTCCAAAGCTATTTCTCCTGTCCAAACAGTCTCCATCGTTCCGATCATCCCATTGCTCTCCGCCTTTTCAACCCTCCAGACCAAACACTATTTCCATATTATGCCACCTCCTTTCCTCTGGTTCTCAGTCGTTCACTTCTCCCCTTCGACGTTTCACGCTTGTTTCATTACCCAGTTGAAGCCAACTCATCTAAACTGAAAACCCAGAGCCCGAGATCAAATAATCGAAAGCTCCTTATCTCCTTTACCAAACGGTTCACCGTGACCAGGCGAAATTGGCGTGCACACAGGCGAAACACAACCACGCGTCCAGCATGCTGGCACACGATCCCAGCAGGCAGATATAAGCTGCCTCTCGAGCCGCATGCTTCCGGAGCCAGCACCCATCCCTTGCTGCTCGATTTCCTGACCCCTTGTTTCCCTCTGCAGTTTAGGATCCGTCGTGGATCCTCTACGGGGCCACGATAAGCGTCCAGAGTTTCGAAACTCATCCCGGTCACGGCGAAGAATGCACATTCGAAAGCAATCGTATTGGCGTTCGTCGATGTGCATCCTCCTCCCTCCGGACGATTATGCGGGTTCGGCCACTAGATGGAAAATAAACGTACTCGGCAAGTTCCTGCTTACTTTCAACTCTCCTCGCTGTTTCTTCCTGATTCTCCATCGTATTATTTTTTTCTTGAACATTCTTCCCTTTGAGTTGCATCGTAGTTCGAAGGAAATAGATTTAGCGGTTTGTGATTCGGATCTGTTATATTTTGAATTTTGTAAATTAGGTTAATTCGTAGTTGATATTGTCGGTTTATAGATGATCGTTACACTGTGGATTATTATAATTTTATAGTGGCGGATAGAAGATAATTAAAAATCGACGCGCTTTTTGCCATTTTCATAACAATTGTGTATTCTGTTCGATATATTATATTTATTCGTTGCTCATGCTTAAAATAAATCCATTTTGTAAAATTATCGCCTCATTTTACGAGCTTTCTTTTGTCTGCCATTGTTCGCGAGATGTGTAAGATGCAAAAACGTTTTTCAGTTTGATCATCGTTGTGGTAGACACGTGTTTGACCAAACTGGTGTTCCGGCGAACGAAACACGACGAATAGTTTGATGACTGCAGCGCATATATTCACAAAAATCTATATTCAGATTTGATTACATTGACGTATTGAGCTCGTCAGAACGTCAATTCGCCCGAATATGTAATCGATGTAACCTTAGAAATTAGAGTTATCGAGGTTCAACAGTACTGTCTTTAAGAAATTGAAAATGTGATTGATCGGTTAATTCGTTTTCGTCGATTAAAATTTGATAAATTCGCTTTGGCCAACAATCGATAATAATTTTCTATTCGATCGCGATTTACGTTCCCTTTTTGTATTACGCGCATGATAATCGAGGTCAAAGCGCGTGTCAGGTCCACGTTTCAAGGTATCCAGGAACAGTGCAGCGTATCCAGCTGGGATTTCCAGGACGTCGACGAGCTGAAATGCAGATCCGTCCGTTGTTGCAAAATAATTCGCTTTTCCGTGTCGGTGAAATTGAAGCTTGTTTGAAGCCAACCGAGTTTACGTTGTTAAGGTGTCATATCTTTGATGAATAGTTTGTCACGTTTATCACTAGTGTATAAAATCTGATATTTGATAAAAGAGATATGGAAATACCATTTTTAAATAGTCGGGAGATTTTATACTATACAAATTTTTCCGATTGTGTGTTAGATTGGATTATAATTGTATTGTTTGCGCTGCTTTGAAGTATTTATGAGGTGTAAAGTTATTTTCTCTTTCTTTATTCTAAAATGTAGGTTAAAACAATTTTTATGTCTGTTAATTCTGTGGAATGAACGTTCCTGTGGCAATTTATTTTTGATTTACTTACGAATGAATAGAGCTTAAAATCGGACAATCATAACTTCGATGAATTGTCACGTTTGTCACGAATAGATAGAATCTAGTTGGTGAAGAAATTATTTTCAAAACCAGTAACGTCTATGTTACACGACAAAGTATCTCTTTTATCTTCGAAAGTGGGTTAATCTTGTGTGACATGTTCTAATTTTTTAAATTACGACCTAGTTCTCTTTCGGAAAGAAACTTCACAGCTTGTTTTCACAGAAATTAAAAAAAGAAAAAAAGAAAAAGAGCGAGAAAACGGAAAGATTAAAAATTACAAAATAAGAGAAGCCAATAAGATCTCCCAATTTAAATTCCACATAAGATGTCCTTCTTTCATATCGGTGAATTATGATCACCAAGAACAAAAAAGCTTTTTCAGATTATAAATCGCCAGAAAGAGTGTATTGGGCAAAGACCAATATCATCGAGCATAGCGAGTGGCACATGATCGTATGTTGGTCGTTGTACACGCGTACATACTAACGAGATATTTCATAACGGCAGATTAGCGGGTTCCATAGTCCCCGTGGCGGCAATTAATCCCGAGGCTACGAGCGGGTGCAGCCGCGAGCACGAACAATTTACTGTGCCCCCGAAATTAATTTCACTCGTTCGACGTCGACGCTTCGTAGAAATCGCTTTGTGGCCTTTTTCCCTTCTCCGAATTCGAGATTGAAAACCACATTTTTTGCTTTTGCCATTCGAATTCGGATCCACCTTCCGTTCAATGGTACACGATATCGGCGGCGCGTGCTTCTTTTAGTAGACAGGAAATAAACGTGGACGTATAAATTTCGTTCGTCTGAAATTCTGGTCAAACAATTTTTCGTACGCGCGAATGAAACTCGAAATTAAGTTTCAATTTCACTAAAGCGATTTTCATTCTCTTTGGTTTTGACTTCTGTTCGACACTGATGGTTTTTGCCGAACGTCGGTTCTAAAATTTGTGTCAGTTCTAAGATAATAGTAAAGTATTATGTCGTTCTGGTAATTTCTTTCGTAGCTCATATGTATTTGTCGCGTATATTATTTAACATCACATTATATATCATCATAAAATTTAGAATGAAAATATAATGTTAAAGTTGTCTAACGAATGCATAGGAACCATGTAAGAGCCAAATAATATCAACTCTATCAATAATAATTATTCGGTTTATGAAAGATTAAATACAAATCATATCCGTATTAGTATAATTAAAATTAAGAACTTTACCGAAAGTGGATCAGTTTGACTTTTGAGTGGTTCGTAGTGAAACCTCGTAGTAAAATTGAAAAATGTTGGTATGATAATATCGTAAAAAGATAACAGAGAAAATATGATAAAAGTCACAAGGATAAAAATGTTTTGACGACAAAAATTCATGAAAATAAAAAATCAGGCTCAGATAAAACGATATTTCATTTTCACATGTTTTCTCGCTCAATTTTAAATTAATCCCACATCAAGCACGATTAATTCGCAACAACATTTTATTCAGATTCCCGCTGGAATTCCATCGTCTATCCTTACACACCTCAGCTAGAATCGACTCGTTATTTTAATCCGTGAATGACGTCAAAACCGTCGACCATTGTTCGATACTCATTCGGAGCGAACGGCAATTTTATTCAAATTGGTGCAAATCGTTCCCGTGGAAACATGACACACGTCAGATCATAAAATGTCGCCGTGTTCGCGACCCCTTCGACTTCAACCCTTTTCCCTCCTGTCACATTTAATTATCCCGGCCATTTACGTAACCCAATTCCCCAGTAAATTATTGCGGGGCCACCTGTTAAATCACGCATACGGGAATGCTTAATTGTGTCTTCACCGCGGTGAATAAATCAGGCGATTAAAAGAACGAGAAAACGAGCTGAAGAACAGGGAATCATGAGTAGCTCGTCCTCTGCGAAGTCCTGGAATTTATTTGGATCGCAAAATACGTTCTAGATTTTATTATTGGATTATATCACCAGAGAAGAAGTTTCGTGAAAATTCTTTAATTTCTTCAATCTCTAGACCTTCTTCGAAACGATTTTTATTGCAAAGTGAGGTATCAAATATATAAAAAAGTAAAAGTATAGACTACGTCATGTCGTTTTCTGTAAGTTACAATTACCGTTTCAGTGGTGGTTTTACTTTTTCTTTATTTAATATACTGATATATCAGACTAAAACTCGATCAAAGCTATTATTATACAGAATAATATAATATTCTATTGCCTGTAACTTGGTTATATAAACTGAATGTAGTATATGAACAAATGCAGTAACATACAGTAATGTAATAGATTGGATAAATATCATTGGATCGAGGCTATTATCATACAAAATAATATAACTTTCTGCCACTTGGTTAAACAGAATACATACGAATTGAATTGTAGAAGGTACGTGAAACAAATATGATCCTTAACGAGATACCTTCATTTATGGGGCTTCTTTTCAAAACGTATACGCGTCTAACAACAGTATTCTTTGCTGAGTACGCTGATCAGAGAGCACAGCCTCTGTTCTTTAGAGTAGCAGAGATTGTTTCGTACGGAATGTTCTCTTTGTTCAGGAAAAGTGGAGCGTCGTGTTCTGTGGATCAGCAAAGATTCGTGATTTTGCTACGGGCATGTTGTTCAACTTTGTGGTTTCTCGAGCGTCATCATTTCTGAAATTCGGGGCATCTCGTTCCATGAGCCTTTCAGTTCTTCTACGTACACCTTCCATAAATCATCCTTGTTATGAAATTCATTGAGAAAAATAGAACGCTTTGTTCGTTTCTTAGTATTTTTCGAATTCTTTAACACTGAAACTACCTAAATCTGGGAAATCCTTAGGAATTTATTGAAACCTTCGATATTATTATTTGGTTTATAACTTTGGGTTAAGAAGCATTCGTAAATTCTGATAAATAATAGAATTTTTCTTGTTTCCTTCTTTCTGCTCTACACCTGTTTCTCAATTATTGACTTATTTATGTATACGTGCATATGTATATATTTATTATATTTTTGTAAATATTTTGGCATTCGTGTTGCTACTTTTTGCATGAAATTTGTTTTTCTCTGATTTCGCTCTTTATAAATGATTTTTCAAGTCATCAAGTCACACGATGGTCTCATATAAGCCAGTTTAGTTCTCTTTTCAATTTTGTCTAAATTACATCTAATTCGTGAAATAATATTTTTCAATCTCTTGACATGAAATTTTCACCTCGTCGATAGTTTATTGTTAATATACTATTATTTATTATTGGAGATTTATATCTGCAGTCACGTAGGTTTCATTTATACGCGGTATACAGATTACACGAATTTATATTTAAACATGAGCAGAGACAGATTACCCTATATTTCAAACAAGCTATAATTGGCAACCAGGAAACCAAAATTCGTCGAGCCTCCTTCGGCCAGATTTAATCCAGGAATTGCCGTTTCCGTAGCCACATCAAACGGACTCGTTCCCGCGTAGCAAACCCATTTAATTAATGAATTAATTATCGCGAACCGGTGTAGTAACGACCATTAGTCCGTGACTCAAAGCTTCTCAATTATTTACGTCATTTTCATACAACGATTGTTAAGACGTCGAGCATACACTTAACAATATTTCATTACAAAATTTCCCCAACCGATGTTCAACGTGACTGAGACAATATTCCTATCATGAATATGAAATATGTATATTTTATGAATATCGTTAAAATTCCTCATTATTAATTTGAGGAAAAGAACTAAGTTTTAATTTTAAATCTGAATCGATATCACAGATAAAAATTCACCTAATCCACCATCTGCATACTGGGTCGTTTTCAAACAGTAATTTTAAGTAATTTCTTATTCTTCCCAAATTTTTGGTTGAATTTTGCTTCGCTTAAAAAGACCGAGGTAGCACGTTACAATAAAAACTATCGGATGATATTCTAGAAACTTGGAAGAGTATTCGAGAATTTTTGGGGATTTTAAACCCCAGAAGCCTAAGAAAGAACTGCATAGTCTTAAACGACCAAGTATGCAGAAAACGCCAGTAAAAATAAGTTTGCAATTAGGAGGTGAAATTAAAAATTATAGTATATGGTTTACACTGTATTATTTTATTACTTAAATTTTCTACTTATCGATCTTCTATTAATAAATGGGTATTTTAATTGGCATATAATTGGCACGATCGCTGATATTTCAAATATTAATATACGCAACGAATGATAAAATTGTAATACATTGAAAGTATTTAAATTTGTAAATTATTGCAGAATATTATTATAGAAATATTCCAGTTTCTCATAATTCGATTCCCGCTACTCTTTCTCAAAAATTTAATCAGAATTTCATCACCTATTCCATGACTAATTTCAAATAATATCCACCGTTGCTGTATTGTATCTGCATGAAATACTTTAACATCGAAATCAGGTTACAAAGCTTCATTAGCCAGTAGATGCGATTAATCGTTTCCACGCTTCTGCATTCCTTTATCTCCGGAATAAATAATTTCTCGCACGGCAGATGAACCGTGCGATCGGAAAGTAATAAAAGGGAACTTCCCAGATGCTAATTACTTGGAAATCGTTAGGCGACGAAGGGACCGACGGCGTTGCATCGCTTAAAGTCCCTCGGAACTTTATTATATTAGGATGAATCGGCGAACCGTGAGATAGTTAAGTAAAGTAGAGTTTAATGTGCTGAAAGGTTTAAACGGCGGCGAAGTGTGGACGGTGAGCTAGTGCTTCTTTCGACCCGAATAACGATTCCATAGTCCACGTTCTCTATTATTAAATCGTTGGATAAAGGAATCCTGTTCTCTGCAATCGGCCAAGCACGCCGATGTTCCAACAAAGGGGACGCAAAATTCAATAATAAAACGAATTCTGTGAAATTTTCTTGATCACTTGTGATAAAAGAAGCGAACACACGCACGCATTTTCGCATATTTATTTCTTAGTAACTATTGCTTCTTTAGAATTCTGAGAATGTTTTAACAACTTTCATTCCTAAAGGATTAACCTCGTACGTTAGATAGAATATTACGGCAAGCACATAAACGATATATCGAGTAAAATATTCACTGCTCCACTGATATTTGCGATAATTGCACGTAAGTGGCTATAGTGAATTGAATAGATAGATATAACCTAAATTAAATTGTAACAGTATCGTACGTTAAAATAAAATTTCAAGTCGTGGATGGCAAGTCGAGGGACAAAATAATCCTCCTTGTTCACTTATTTCGCTCTTTTGCTGGTAACAATCGCAGTAACTCCGCGAGTAAAAACAGAATAAATTCCAGAAACTTCATGTATCGAATAATTTCCCAATTCACAATCCTATCTCACGGGCCCCTATTCCACGGGATTCTTCAATTATTCATGACAAAAGGTCTGAACAACAGTCAGCCTGCAACCTAAATAATGCATTAACAAAGAGGCCGAAGAAAAGATGGAGCAACAATCAATTTTCAATGAAAATCACACCGCTCCTTATCCGTCTGAAACAAGTGTAAGCCCGGTCCTGGCGACAGGTCGCTTTGTTTATCGCAAGAGCCGACGCACCAGACCATTTCAGCTTATCCACCCCCTCGTTGTCCCAACCCCCCGACCGTTCCGGACGCAGCGTTCGCGAACAAACGATACTCTTTCTGCCTGGCGGGACACGGCACATTCGTGAGTATGAAAAAGAATTGCCACCCCCCCCCCGCCCTCACCGTGCTACCCTCGTCCAACGGTAACAAGAGCTTAATCTCTGCAGCTTTTCTCCCTTCCCGAAAGCTACGATGGAGACTCGGCGTTTGTACGCGCACACTGTAGCGGACGATTCACGCAACCGACGTCGGATTATACTCCTTTTTCAGTCGAAGATAGGGAGGAGAGAGGCAGGGGGAGGAGGAATCGGGAACAGAGAGCGGGCTGAATGGTTTAGCGAAGTTTAACGCTTCGCGGTATCACTATTTTCTTCAATTTTTCGTCGTCTTTCTCCAACTCTTTCACAGTGAATCGGTAAAAAGGTATTTTTTGAACTTTTCGCTTAGGTCTTGTTTGTTTTTCGTTACCATAGCTCAGACTTAAGCGAGTGGCTCGCAATTTCAATGGGAGAGTAGTTTTCAAGTTGTTTCGATAGCCTCGAGGGTTTTCGAAGATCTTTGAAGATATTTGACTTTCTCTTTTGGCATTGCAGCGCGGAGCTTTGAGTTTGGAACTCAATGTATTCAAAACAACGACATACGTGAAATTGTTATAATGAATGCTGCAGTTTCACTACTAATTCCTTTAGTGCCGATCGTTATCAACCTTAACGAGAACTATAGACTTTTCGAAACCTAGAAGCAAAAATTTCTATTATACCAGTAATAAAAGATGGGACCAACGAGTTATCAATTTAAATCGTTTTTTAGGAATTTTATTGGGAATAACAAATATTTCTGACGACTCCAAACAAGAACTATATTCACAATAATATTCCCAAAACCCGGAAACAAATATTAACCAGTTCTAATCGTCCTTTAAGAACTTTCATTGACAATCTCTGTAATAAACGTTGCATTTGTAACCGCTAGAAAATTATACAATTTTAGAAAATACGATTCTTACAGTGAATAATTCCAATTTCACGCGTGATTATCAGAGTTTCCATACGATGGCCCCATAAAGCTGCGAAAGTCAAAATCATATTTTCTTCCTTCCCCATCAACTCGCCATCTCTTTTACGCGAGATCGCATCCCTCTGGAATCCCTACCTAAGACCTTCATTCGTCAAAAGAAAAAGCTTCAGAAAGAGGCCCGTCGAAGGTTGCCGATGTGATCGTGAAAAGAACACGCGGACGTGAATCGACGAGCAGGATCTTCTCCTTTCGGATATTATTAATCCATGCCAGCAGCGGGTTCAACCCTTTCGCAGAAAGGATTATCCCGGTAATGCAGCTTCTTCCGTTGGTCCGTCACGGTTCTTCTCCGCCGTTTCTTTCCAGTTGGATCTTGCTCGGAGGGATGATGAAAACGCCCCGTTGAGTTGCCGCTGCGCGCACCCCCTAACAACGACGATGAGGGAGGGCTGAGAAGGGGATATAGGGGTGGCGTTCGCGTGATACGTAGAAAGCACGCTCGCCTACTACCACGAATTAGGTCACGAGCCAGCTGCGGGGCACGCGGAGAAAAATACCAACGGGCTACGAGAATGACGAGGGATGGCGGGGGTGGCGTACATCGATCGCGATTGTCCCACGAGCTCGACTTTTGCCAGGTCGCCGGCGAGGGTGGTAGTAAACAAGCGTGGAGACGACCTGCCTTTGTTAAAGAGAAGGACTCGTTACTTCTCGTTCTCCATTCCCTCTGTTTTTATTCTTTTCTCGTTTTGTTTCTTTTCGCCTTTTTTATTTTGATGTTGTTCCGATTCGTTTTGTTACAGTCGTCCGTGCTTTCGAATAGGTATAAGGATATTTTCTTTGAGTTAGGAAAACGATTGCCGCAGAAGTTTGTATGGAGGGTTGTTTGTGGTTCGCTTGCTGTGTATGGTAGTTTTCTAGAATTGTTACACGGCGAATGGAAAATTATACGTTTCGGACTTGTACGTTTTAGACTTATACGTTTGAGGTTTTGCTACTGAGAGTCAGGAAGTTGTGTTAGGTAAGCAAGTTATTATTATTTATAACGTATAATAGAGAGGAATATATACATAATAATTATTTGAAATGTTAGTATTTAATAGTGTACTGTGATATATTCTATATTGTACTTCGTGGTATTGTGTTTTAATATCGCGAGCGGTATTGTTACTCGTATTTCTGGCACTCGATACTATGTTAAATTAATTAATGCTGTATTTTCAATGGCCGCAACGTTGTTACTCGTACTATAGTATTCTGTATACCGTTTACTTACTGCGCTGGTATTGTATTTTTAACGCTGAGAACACTATTCTAAATTCCAGTATTTGCGTTTTACCGCTTTGTTTGACGAAGTTATTAGATTTTTGGTAAAAAGAACAGGCGTGACGATAGTGCAACGTTTTCCGTGATACATTTTCGTTTTTATCAGTTTTTAACAGAGTCGACGCAGTTTGCCTGCCAGGTGATAAATATAAAAGTAGGATAAACTCGGCCTTTGTTTCGCCTCGTTTTATCATTTTTTAATCGCGTCGCGATATCTTTCACGAGTGCGCCGATGAAACCAAATAGCTATTTGCTTTTCATTATATTCTTATGGCAATTTTGTACGTCGTAAATATGCCAATAAAAGTGGGTGGTCCTTTTTGTGACGCGCATTTTATTTACCTGCCGTTCATAGTCTTTTTATATTTACTGATAAGAGTGGCCATTCGCCAGCCATTCGCTAAAATGGAACATAAACGCCCACCTATACAAGCAATCACAGATGACATTCATATATTTTTTTTATGCTTTTTAGGATCGTTTGCTTCCCCCGTGTTGTGATTCAAGTGACCTTTTCGTTTCGAGTGTCGAATTTGTACTAATCCCCCAGGTATAGTACGCTGTTCGAGTTAAATTAGTTGAGCACTCCGTTGAAGATGTACTCTCGAGGTTACAAAGCGTGCTATAATTAACGTTAAATGTTTCAGCTGCCGCTAAATTTGTTTAAATGTCAATCGTTTCTGACATTACTCCTTATAAAACCAACGATATAAACAAATGGATGGTTTTATCTTTGGAATCATCTGCAACGCAGCCTCGTCGTTTGAATTTCATAGCAACATGTTGCCTGATTCATTGTGAGTTTTCATTTCAATTTCACGTTAAAGTCTTCTCCAAATCATTCAAAGTCTTTTTACTTGCCGAAATGAGAACGAGTTTGAATCGTAAACGTAGGAGATTAATATAAAATAAATACAAGTTGCATTTTAGAATGTCGAACAGATCTCTGCCCCAATTTTATTTCTTTAATTGTGCTTATGAGAGTATGAATTCGCGTAAACATATTTATTCTCCCTCTATTACAGTACTCTATTTAATACACTTTTCATCGCTTTATCCCAACACATCCTATTTTAAACCATTCAACCAATGATTGAAATGTAAAGTAAAATTCGCATCCAGCTCAAAGCTTCTTCCACCAAATCGATTCCGGCCTCGATTATTCGAAGATCATCCGAAAATTCGATGTTTTTCGAGCCGGATTCAGGTCAAGAGAAGCATTTCCCCGAAGCATGTTCGCGTGACGATAAAGCAAACGAAAAATTCGCTCGGCCAATCGAGTTCAGAATGAAAGGCGATGCAACGGATTCAGAGAAACTTCTGCAAGATTGTGTGACTTCCTTGCAACGCGTATGTGTGTCGATTCAGAGTGAGTTGGTCTGGTCGTGATTTCGTGGTAGTAACGCTCGTAAAAGGTCTCGACGAATCGGCCGGAATCCGAGCTTTCGAATCTTCGTCCTTTACGAAGTCATAATATCGACGTTGCGTTGGAACGAGCAGGAATATCGATTCTCTATGCTGAATGGATCATTTCTCCCGAGGGAAGATGGTGCAATTTGCGTCACGAGACCCGGAGCACGTTTATTTTGCGTGTTCCCGCTAGAGCAGCTTTATGGTCGCGTATCACTTAATTTAGAGACGAGCTGACGGAAGAGAATCGTCTCGATAGTCTTGGCATAGGCGTAAGCGGGTTGAGAAGCCACGTCGGCTCTGAACGGGGGATGAACTAATAAAAGTCGACAAGAAGAATTTCACCTGGAATGAGAACGTTATGTTAAACGCTTTCATTTATCTCCGGCTGGCTACCGAGTAAGGCAGAAGGTGGAAGAATTTTTCTTCCTATTTTTTTGCAGGTTACTTTATGGAGGAGCAGTTGGTGCTGCTTGTATTCTTCGCTATGGCGCTGGAAGTAATTACTTCGAGTACCCTGTAACGAATAACAGTGATAACTATTTGAAATTTATTTGTTTCGAATAACGAATAATAGCGTAGGGCAAAGGAATGAAATTGGCCATATGCCAGTAATACGTGGGTCTGTTCCAAATTAGTCATAATCTGCTATTATTGCTTTAAAAATTTGAAGTTATAAACTTTTCTGGCTCGCCAAGAGACGAACGATGAAATAACGAAGAAGTTGTGCGAATGTGTTGTATGAATTATGAGAAGGTAATTTATCTGGTATTTTATTAAGACACAAAACGTCTACTAAAATAGCAAACGTTTTACAAAATTCCGTGAAAAAAATGGTAAATGCGACGAAAATTGTTGTAATTTAAACATCATAGAAATATCATAGTGATCTTTAAGAAGAGCTTAAATTATTATTCTTAAACGTTCATTGAAAGCAAGCAGATCTGGGAGAGAGAGCATAAAGCAGTTGGTAATTAAACGTATTTTCCCTGCATATCTTTTTAACGCAATGGTAAAGATGAACAAAGATATTTCACGATTATTAAGCTTTAGAATTGCTCAATGTTCGCAAAAACTATATCTTTTTAGTTTATTCTTAAATCTACCCTTTTATATTGCACGTAACTGTGAACACGATGAAATCTTCGCAAGATTATCTATTTATGTGATCTTTAAATACTGTCAGTTACGCATCAATCTCCTTCGCAATCAAATTCGTAACAGTTCCATTAGCATTTTCATATGGAATGATAGACGACTGTCAACGCTGGAGACCTCGATGAGTATTGAAAGAAATCACGCGACACGCGACAGAAACGAACGCAAGCAGCATTCGAACAAGAACGTGGAGGTAAACCGTGAACTAAGTCAGAACGCTACGTGTGCAACGAAACGTAAGTAGACTACAATAGATTGCTAGATTGATCTAGAAACTCCGTAACGCTGAAAACGCAGGCACCGTGAGCGTGTGTGAAAGGAGCTGACGGAAGACGTGAACGAGGGCGAAAGGAAAGGTGGCTGAAAGGCGAATGAAAAGTATAAAATGCGACAAAGGCGGCAATGTTGGAGCAGCTCATCAGCGTTCGCCCAGAGAACGAAATATTTTTGTCTTTGTCGAGATGCTGCTTATTTAAAGTCAGCCTTCCTTTACAATTGCAGCGTAAAAAAAGGAAACAGAAATTTCGCTCGTTCCCAGGCGTATCTTTAACGTATAAGCATTGTAATACGTGTTTTTGTTTTAACGACTCTTAGTTCTTGTAGTAGGTGCTTTGCCTTTTCTTTCACTCCCATATTGAAATATCGCGCTCGAGAGATTTCGAGGCCGGAAGTTGATGTTTCGGTGAAAAGTGTTCTAACCTTGCTATGGCAGTGGTAATAATTAGGCAATTTTTTAAACGAATCACCAGATGTTAAATTATAATTGTTATAACATCGTGTCTTAGTTATAATGCATATAATTCTAACTTAAATTCGACTTTATAGAAACATTTGAAATTGACATTATCTAAACAATTGTTTCGTCGTACGTACTTTTGCTGGTTAAAATCTGGATTAATAGAAGCATTTCGTGACGCGATCTTGAAAATGAGACATACGAGTTTAATGTAAATTAGTACGTACGTATCTACGAATCTGTATCTACGGATCAGACGAAAGGTAATTAGAGCATATTTCTTGCCCTTGCATCATCTAGTGAGATGAGCTAACTTTCTAACGATGTACAATATCAAACACCTAATCATCACTCATGCTCTCAATTTTTGCAATCATTCATCCATTCACCCTTAACGATCTTACCAAACTGAAAAATCTATACCTTCTAATTCATTCAATGAATTATCGCATCTATTATGAAGCTCATATACCAATAGCTACATTCAAATCTGTCTATCATTCGTTCATTCACCCATTCGTGTTTATCAGACAATACTCAAAAATCCAACTTACTCGACGCTCCAATAACTACAACACTTGCATGTCAATAGCTGTATGCACACATCTGTAATCAAATATGTTCATACACCAGAGAATTCTCATATTCTAACAACATTGCAGATCATCTTATAACATTGACATATCAATAACAATATCCAAACGTGCTTTACTCGCCAGCTTACGAATTGGAAGAGGGGATAACCAGGCAAAAGGCCAATATCGTCGTTCTTATTACCTTAAAGAAACTCGTAGGCTGCTCTTCGAGAGGAGGAGCGACACGCTGCCGTAGTTTCGCATTTACGATTATTATAATGGCGACCGGTGGGCTCCATTACCAGGATAGCCAGGCGCGTTCCTGGTCTCCACCATTAGGCCCCTTCTTCTTCTTCCTCTGCGTTTTCTCGCCCAGTCCGCGTCCGCTTTCTTTTCTCTAGAAACGATCCCTGTAATAAACCGGCCACGCTGAAACGCCGCTATAAGCGGCCCTCCTAATATCGCGGTGACTTTGCCAGATGGTATTAATAACGTGCCTTTAGTATTCATGGCTTTAGCTCCCCCTTTTCAGCCGCTGGATAATCGTTGAACCCCTCCAGAATGCTCTTTTCCAGGCGGACTTTGTCTTCGGTTCTACCATCAAGACGTTTTCTTTCCACCAGACAATGATCTGGATTTGTTCCTCGTGGATGATTCGCGGACCCCTGGTTTTGATTTTAGTGGTTCGTTGTAAGGGTTGTACGATAAGGATTTTTGGGGTGGATGGCGATTAAGACTTTATTATGGAGATGATTTTTGAAGAAAGCTGCGTGGATTGGGGTGAACGATACACGACCGTTTTTCCATTGTTAGATGTAATTAGGGTCGTTGAAAAATGGATCTTTGACCATATTTGTTGGATGAATTGTGATTTAGGACGTGTTTGAAGAATTTTTAACTTGAGTGGAAAGTTTCCATTTCTTCAGGAATATTCCAATGGAACGTGGTATAAGTGGAACGCTTGATTAATATAATTTTCCACGTTTGTGTAACTCTAACACTAAGAACATGTGCATGTTTTGTACAAAATTAATCGATAAAATGATACTATGTGATGAATTATCCGTAAAATTCCTATAAAATTTATCAGTTTGAAGTGTCTATGAAGATTATAGGGGATATTAAGCTTCAATAGCAGTATCGATATGAAATTGTTAAATGTTATTGGCCACCGTAATAAATTGTCCAATATATGTACATATTAAATATTCTAATATTATGCCTTATAACGAGATGAAATATTTTGCTAATTATTATTTTATATCGCATGTATTGGGATTGCACGTGACAACTGTAACGACGTTAGGTGTGAAACAATAATGTCAACCATACTATCAAATTTGCAAAATATTAAACGATGTAATATTACTGGCTTAATTACGCTGCCTCCAATAATATTTAATCTTGATCAATAATATTGCATAATATTGTGCAATTATACGTATTGCTCGGCAATGAATATTTTTTCGTCGCTTCATTTAAAATGAAAATTGATAATAATGCAATATGCATATGTAATTTATACAGTGTAAAACTAACGGACATGACGTTTTTCTAATTTCTTTAAATCTTGTTATTATAAACGCAACCAAAGCAATGAAATTTAAATAGAAGTTTATCTTACCTATCAAACACGTAATAAATACTTTATTTTGGATATTTTACTTATTCTTGCACATTTATATTGCTATATATGTATATTTATTTATATTGCATGCATTTTTGCAACTTCAAATCATTCATAAATGCATAGAAATTCGCAGTCTAGTTATTAAGAACTTTTCCATGATTCGCAGTTTCATTTATGAAAATAATCTTCCATTTGTTATAATATAACATTTTAAATACATCGCCAATCTCCACTAGAATACAATCAGAATCATCCAACATGTACTTTTTTAATAAATTTATTTTTCCATTACTTTTCCATCAAACGCAGGCGAATTTCCAGCGAAGCCACCCCCTTCTGTCCGTATCGCGTCGCGTAAAACAGAACGAAACCAAATAAAAGAAATGGCAACAAACCAAACACGGGTAAAAAAAAAAAAAACAAAGCAAGGGAGAAAAAGGAAATTCGTACAATTTTTCACAAGAGAGATCGAACGAATACACCAAGGGGGGCGGGCGCGATACCGGTCGGTTGTCGATTGGATTCAACAATCGAGGCGATCGCATCGCTGCCCGAAAGTAAATAAACGCGCGATAAAACGAGCGCGTGTATCGCCAGCGAATAATGTTATCGGTGATCGTGCAGCGGCCGCGTTTGAACGAGTCGCCTGTAGATTAATTGGCAAACTTCCGGTATGGCGCTTCCAACCCGCGGCACCAAGTGCGACCGGTTTAGTTATGCGCATAACGGATGCACACCGGCGCAGTTTCTGCGTGCAAATGAAGCGGCGACTATTCGACCACCCACGCTCGTTCGTTCGAATAAAATATGGAAAATTCCGCCCTCGTTATCCTACACCACTATTCCAGATTTCTTTCTTCGTACTGGGTTTCATTTTATCGATTATTCGTCCGTTGTTGCTTGTCAGTAGGATTAATGGTTTTAATTTATTCCAGTTTTTCGCACTGTTTGAGGATGAGAGAGCAGAAGAAATCCTGAGGTGGCGAGCATTGTAGTTTGAAGTTTTTGCAGACAGAAGCTTTTGTTAGAGTTAAGGAAGTTTTGTTAGGTTCTAGATATTGCTGACGATCTATACGCATAATTTTCTTTGCTTCTAAAATAAGACAGTCGCTATACATATGATTATATGAATATAACGTTTTATTTTAATTTGGATAGTAGGAATCAAGCTGGTGTAATTTTACTATTTAATATCAGTGCGGTAATGCAATAATACAGTTGCTGGTAAGCGTTATGAGTAATAAGATGAATATGTCATTTCTAATAACAGTTAATAATAGCAAATAATACTGAAATATTTCTTTGGGGTAGTTTCGACGGAGTTTGGTAATCGACATTAGACTTGAAAGATTTGTTTGTGTTAATTATATGAAAAACGATGATCGTTCATAATGTGACGCAGAAGTCAAGCTATATATAAATCCTTGTGAAACTCATTCGCATTCTGTAAACATTCCGCCTAAAAATACGAAAGGCTTCGTCCTTGGCAGCTCTTTAAAACATGCGAGTGAAAGTGTCTAACCTTGGTCAAGGAGACGATCCGTTTGAATTGACCGTCGAGCAATCTTCCTGCCTGCAAGCCTTTCCTCTCCGCGGGGTGAAAGTTAAAATTCCAAAGGGCTGGAAATTACCGTCTCAACGGAGATGAATATTTCACGTCGCGTTAGATTACATTCGGCTTGAGGGGTTAAATCCCGAGTCGAAGGGCATAGCGGTTCGTATTTTCCCGCTGTGGTACGATGGTCGACGACGACCTTGCCACCCTTCCGAAATACGTTTAAAAATCGGCTGCTCGACAGTTCCAGAAGAGAAGAGCCAGCTTTACGCTGTGCTCGAATCGATAAATGGGCTTGCATCCTCGCCCCTTGTCCTTCCATCCTTTCGTTCCCCTCGTTTCTACCACCTCCGGACACCCTTAAGAGCCAGAACGTGAGATGACGGTTAAAGGTCAAGGCCGGGCTATTTCCTGCACGACCGAACCTCGAATCTGTCGGGCTACGAAGGTTCGCCGAGAAAACGGGGGATGAAACTGCGTGGGCACGTGGGACACTCTACTGAAAACGTCCTGATGGACGAAGTCGTTCGTGTGATATCGATCGGTTTGGAAAATCCCTTTGAGGCATTTTTTCTTTCTGATGCGTTTGGGGAATAAAGGAAAATACGTGATATTTTTTGTTGTTTGTTATTTTTGCTGATACGATTGGGAGTTGGTATGGTTTCTAGTCTGGTAGGTTTAGTGGAGTTAATGGGTGTTCGGGGAATGATACCGAAATTGACGAATGCTGGATTGGTTTATATTTAGTTGTTGGTCGTGTATTTTTTAAGGGTATTGTTAAAAATTAATGCGTTTTTAGATTATTATTTATAGTGGATATCGTAATGGGGTGGATTCGCAATTTGGTTGTCATATGAAACTGATGGATGTTGAATTTCATTTGATCCTGTAATTTCTATATATATTTCCAGATTGATTTTGAATTTAACTAATATGACAATCGTGCCTCTTTATAGCACTGATGAAATTTCAAAATGTTTCATATGGATAATACACACAATATGGACATAAATATTTTCCATACTAATCGTGCGAATACTTTTCTAAACCAGTGTACGTGAAACTTTGAAAATACTCTAAAATGATATTTAGACTTCAAGCATTTGAGAAAGTCAGCAGCAGGAATAAAAAATGGTAGCTGCGAGTTTAAGCGAGAAAATAAACAACCGCAAGTGTTTCGAAATCCAAGGCGTGCGAGTTCAAAGAACCGCGAAAGAAATCACGGACCGGAAGCGGCTTCCGTGGAAGTTCGCAGACGTCAGGAGAGGGCAACGTGAGTTAGAGCCGGCAAATGCAAAGTTATGGCTTGCAGAACACTTTAAACAGTCGTAAAATATGAGACTGCGACGAGCGTCGCTCAACCCATGCAGCGAATCCTCAACGCCACCCTTCAGCCCCCTGTTCTACATCCAACAGGGGCATTTCTGCAGCGAGAAAAGTAGAGGAAGACGCCAAGGAGGCACAAGGGAAGAAAATGCCGCGGCTGTTGAGCATCCCGCGGGCTCGTTTGTATCGCGAGAGCAAAATGTCGCCAGCAACTTCGTTTGAACACCTTGTTTGCGAAAGACACGTCGCGCAGGGTTGCAGTTCGCGATTGATCGTGCCAAAATTACTTCTTTCGATTATATCTAGCGATGAATGTTTTAATTTTTCTCTTTTTTATTCTTAGGTCTTTTTCATCTATCGTTCTTGTCTCGAATGTTAATGACAGTATATTGAACGAATGGTTAGTATAAAATGATAAATAAATGGTAGAGCTGGTTCGAATCGATGAAGACAATATAAGAAAGTTCTACCGTAAGTCTATTAACAATAAGTTTCTTGTCTCTCGACCATGTTTGTTCTTGTTACAAGTAGTTCTTTTTTTAAGGTTCTTATTACGAAAGTAAGTTATTTAACTTATTAAGAAAGTAGTTTTAGTAAAGGGTGAGACTGATGGTAGGATTTCTTAATAACTGAACAAAAAGTATTTTTAAATATAAACTATACAGGTTTCTTCATCTTTTTATTATTAATATCTTTATTCGGAGGTAGGGTATATTAGAAATATAATTTAGGAATAATGAATGTCGAATGCACATGAACAGAAATAGAGTTACGTGATCGCTGGTCTTCTCGTTGGAAAGTCGTGTTTTTGTAAAGCAGACAACGAAGTCCGCTTTCTTTCGTAGCAGAAAGCACACGGCAGGATTCGTTCAATTTATCCTCATTCATAATTCAACGATCCGAGACGCGATCCTTGCGAGGCGTTTACTTAACGAAAGGAAGGAGCTACGCGATACCCGGTATTTTGTGATTCCAGCCTTTTTATTTGAGATTCATTTACGATGATTGGGGAATGAAATTCCAGGAAAGTTGGAATCAATTTCATCGATATTGTGTTATATTTCAAAATTTTTCGTTTGATTTTTTAAAGGTTCCTCAGGAACTTTAAAGTTTATTTATCTTTCGACGGCACTTCGTTAGAAGCTTCAGTATTAAAAATTTTATCGCGACAATCTGAAGACAATCGTAGGATTTATTAATGAAATATGTAATCTTCTTTTTTATTTTCGTACATTTTGAAACGAACATATTTTAAACTATATATCGATAAAATAGATAATATGTACCTCGTTAAGTTATTTGGGATTGTGATTTATTCGGGAATTACACCACAGTGCAGTTTACAAAGCGCGCTATCCCCGTGATAGAATAGATAAAATAGATGATGCAATAAATACTAACTACGTAATTTTCCGCATCAATTAATTTAAGCATAATACAGAAATTTGACACGGCTGTGTCAACCAACGAACCAAAACTTCAATCAAATTTCCAATTACCACACACAACTATTTACCACTTAATCACCCCCATTAAATCCTCCAACAACAATAGAATTTACAACCACCTACTGAAACAACCGCAGACTCTATCTTCGCAAAACCACATCAATCAAAATGCACAACCCATTAACACCCAGCCAAAAATAGTTCGATGCTCACCTCTATATCCAATCTCGTTTCCGCCGTACCTTCAACGTAACTCATTATCATCTCCCAATTTTCTACTCTTTGTTGCACACTTTCTTTCAGTAACAAAACACTGTGCAAGTTGGCTGAACAACATTCTTTAACCTTACGTCGCCAGTGTCCCGTTTCAGAAACCTTCGGTCGTAAACAAAAATTTCACATCGGGGACAGGATGGGAAGCCTGTGTGCAACACAGTATCCACCCTGTGACTCGTTTTTCTACCTTTCCGCATCAAACGCCCTTTTTTAACGTGGATTTAACGAGGCGGCCAGTTCCGGTTATCTTTACCCGGAGCCCCCGGGATGCCTTTAAAACCGGCAAGATGGCTGACGATACGTAGCGAGTGCACGCCCACGTGATCCTGCAGCCACCACTACCGCTTTTTCATCCCCTTTCCAGCGGCTAGCTGCGTCAGCCTCGTTGCACGGATCGACAACGAGGGGCAAGAAGTGGCCAGCTTTGCATAAGAGGGAAAACACTGGCGCCACTTTCTCGCCTTCCCTCTGCCTCACCCCTCTCCTCCAACCCCCGATGCATCGCCGACGTGACTTCGTTTAATGGCAAAACGATGTACCCTTGGATTGATTTCGAGACAAGATTGCGATTTTTCGAACGGGGATGTTCGTTCTTGCGGATGATGGTTGGTAATGAGGTAGATTCGGTAAATTCTGAGGTGAGTTTGGAATCGGGTGATCGTAGGGGTAGGTGGGTTGTAGCGGTCAGTTAGGGGTGTTCTGTTGTGGCAAAGGGGTTGGAGCTGTGGCTCAGCGTATGGGAGAGTGTTGTGTTTATGGCATTGATACATTGCTCTGTTTTAATGACTCGTTTCTTGATGGATTGAGGCTTTGAGGGTGAATTTGTTTGGATGATTTCTTGTGGAAATAAGTGGTACGAGCGGTGAATATTTAATAGATCATAGAAAGTTTGAAGTTACGTATAATTCAGAAATTAATAATAGTATCAATTATCGTCCAATGTCATCTTGTTGCAGCATGGAAAATTGATCAGTTTTTAATTAATTAATTCAGGTTTCTTTTTCGGACGAGTAACAATTGTCTCAAACAGAACATTTAAATATTTGGCAAAAATGTAGAACAAATAATTCTCTTCCGAATAAAATGCAGAACTTTGCGAATAATCTAAGAATCAAACGTCCCTAAATCATCTTCTCGAAATTGTCGACCTTTTAACAAAATGCCTCGTAATAATCCTTCGGGAAATAGACTTCGAATAATATCAGGACTCTGAAATCCGTTTGAATTCATCCGATACAATTCAATTCGTCCTCTGTTCAAAAATCGTTCGGTCGAGAAGCGACCTACTTTCGGCAGACAATGAAATGGTCCTGAAACAACCCTCTTCGGGAGAACGAATCACATCTGCGACCACAAAGACCTCAAACGAGAGTATCCCAAGCTGTAAGATTCTGTCGTGAATCAATAATTCTGCTAGTAAACGGTAACGAGCCATTAAGAGGTTGGTTCGCGAAAGGCAGCGACGTTAATGACCCGTAAATAAATCCGTCGAGCCACTGTCACGGCCATAAGGGCGGCAATGACGGGGATCCAAATGAAATTAAGGCTTGGCCAAAGGGTTGGTGAGTTCTGAGTCGATTTTAATCATTTCATTGTCACGATACGAATATACATTTTCGTTTCGAAATATTTTATATTCGAAGCGAGGAGGATTCTTCATCATTATTTTTATTATTAAGAAAAAGAAGAAAATTGTTTATCAATCTTTAAAAATCTGACTAACAGAAGGGTTGTTCAAATAATAAATCAACCGGATATAACAAATATTACTTCGACATGTATTCTGAAAAATTCTGGAATCTTCTTTTATCGCTCTGATCGAGAATAAATGTCCCTATCAATGTAAAAGTTAGGCAATCTTTGTTGATATATTTTTAATAAGTAAACTTTGAACGCAAATTAACTATTTCTTGTATACTGAAAGAAAATATCAAATTTAATTTCCAGTCCTTTACGACGCACACGCACACACAAAACTTCAAAAGATTCATAAATTCATCCCTAAAAACTCAGGACCTCGGAAATTCGATTCTCCTTGGCCCTTCATCAAGAGGAAAAAATTTAATTCAATTTGAAAAAAAAAAAAAAAAAAATACAAAATATCTAAACGATGAACCTCTCATTGATAATCATGAAATAAAGATAATGTTCATCGGTAAAGAGAAATTAATAATTCTATTTAAGCAAACACACACAGAATGTTAAAACGAAAGGGTTTGAAAGGGTTGATCGCGTGCGTTCTGGAACGGTGTCAGTGGTTTCATTGTCGCGGCGTAGCGCTATCTCTCATAACCGGCTTGTTCTTAGGGGTTTTCTCGTGGAGCTGGTCTATTGTCGACGACGATGCCGCGTCGACGTAGCTGCGCCGTTATTGACGAGGCGCTGTGACCTGTATTCGGTAACTGCGCGTCCCGACGCTCCTCGTCCCGGCACTCGTCTCTCTCCGACACTCGTTCGACAAAGACGACCAGCTGCGACCGGTTACGAGCGTCGGGATTACGACGGACGATTCGATTGAGCGGCCTTGAACGGACCGCGACTCACCAACCCATGTACACCACTTCTTCAGCGGCTCTGAGATTGATTCTTCTAATACGCATACTACCAATACAAAATACTACACTGACCCATGATAGCATTGGAACATATTCATAAATATATTGTTATAGTTAGAGACACCTTTTACGAGTAAATTATGTACGTTGTATGAAACATTTTGATATTTCATTAGCATCTTATAAAACGCGATTATCATAGTTACATCGATAAAGTTTGAAACAGTCTGAAAATGTATATAGAATTTTCGAAATATTTAATACAAACATAGCTATATTTCATACAGATTACAAAAGTATTGAAATTGTTAATTATTCGTTATATTAATAAATCTCGATACTCGCTGGGGCCGTAATATATTTGATACATCATATTTAACACATGTTATGTAATATTTAACATTTATTTCATGCTTAAAGTGACTATTCGCGCTGTATCCCAATTCTGTTTTCTTATATATACATTTGCGATAAATATCTAGCAAATTTAGAAATTCAATTTGAGTCCAGTGACTAATAAAATCGTAAGTTCGAAGTGAAATGTCTTTCACTCTAAAACGCACAAGTTTGTATCTCTGGAGCAAACGTCACGATTATACAGCTCTGAAAAAGCACATGGGACGATTAACGGCAGAATGTAAAGAACCGCGTAAGCAGTTAAAAATCGCTAACCCTTGTGTTTTAGCGTGCAAACAACCCTTCGTCCAGGGGTTGTACTTCCAAGCACTCAACGTGTATCTATAGTACACAGTCCTCTGCGAAACTCTGGTAAACGTTGTCCAACGTCTCTCGAAATCCTTTGTTAAAGAAAAGGCAAACACCTTTCCCTTAGAAAATACGAACTTCGTTTCTTGAAGAGGCTTTCTTCGAGAATTATTCAGCGGAAAATGTAGGCCGAAGTGAAGCATAGTTCCTGTAATACGAATTTCTTAACAGGTAATCAAAGTTGATGCATTTTTAAACGAGCCATCGTGGCTATATAGTATTTTATCGAATACAAAATTCATGCAGGGCTGTCGATCTTTGGGTTTGATTAACTCTTAAACTAGCGGTGTGTTTAGACCGATCCCTGCTCCTATTATCTGAAACTCCTTATCCTTAGGAATGTGCAAATTATTTAGGAAATTTGATCTATTTTATTGTTCCATTTTGTGGCTAAGAAATAATAGAAGATCTCTTACTTTGTTATTTTAGATCTTCAAAGAAGGATTTAATCAAAGGAGGAGAAGATAAAAGATGATAGCAATGATATAACAAAATTAATCTGTTGATTCGTGAGCATTTCCAGAACAATTTCACTTTCGTTTGTACATTTGCTACGATTAAAAT
The DNA here is from genome assembly GCF_014825855.1 of Bombus pyrosoma. Classification (NCBI taxonomy): domain Eukaryota; kingdom Metazoa; phylum Arthropoda; class Insecta; order Hymenoptera; family Apidae; genus Bombus; species Bombus pyrosoma. Next base: position 11,332,289 of record NC_057772.1, read on the forward strand.
CTTCATATTTCTTCATTCAGTGTTCTGAAAGAATTCTTTTATACGTCAAAAAATATTAAAATACATATTTAATGCTAACATATCAATTCTATTTATAAAAATGCTTAGAAAAACTGTTTCCTTTATATTGAAAATCTAACCATAGCCATATTCATTATTCATGTATAAAAATCAATTATTATTGTCGTTCTAATACCATCCATTGTAGCTGTAGAAAATAGAATATGCCTTGATACAAACTTTGATACTTAGAGACCATCCCTTGGTATTATTTTACATGTTAAATAATACAATAAGATTCGCACCCCTGAAGATTGCTCATAAAGGCAACTCTCTATAGACAATCCTCCCATAAAATTCACCCTTTAACAACGAAATCATCCTAAAAGCGTCCTTACCCAAACCCAACATGAAACTTCACTCCCTGAAAATATCAACAAGGAAAACCAACCTTCTACCCTTCTTCCTCTAGTAGTTATCTTTAAATTTTTCGATCCACGCCTCAGGATACAGAAGGTTTGTTCACCCTGCCGTTAATAAAACGTGTTTTATCGCAAAACCGGTTATCTGCTGGTCTTACAGGACGAATTCCCTGCGACGTGCTTTCATGGGGAGGAGGGTGGCACTGTCCCAGTTGGAAACGGAGTTACGATATATCCCGGTCACAATGCCGGTCTCCTGGAAAGTGGGGTTATTTGTCGAGGCACGAAAGCCTGCGGAAATAGTTTCCGCGTGGTTCAGACGTATTGATCTTCGCGTTTTCCGTAGCTTTTCTTTTTTCTCTTTCCCACGTTCGCTTCCGCGCGTCACATTCTTCGCGGCCGTCGCGTTTCCTGCCATTTTACTTTCCGATAGATCGTCGCGTACGAGAAGTTGGAAAAGAAGAAGTAGAAGAAGGAAAAGAAGAAGAAGAAGAAGAAGGAAAAGAAAAAGGTAGAGAATCGAATTTCGTTGCGAGAAAGTTGGCGAGAAGGATGGAGAAAAATAGAGGGACAGGTCGTTTAAGCTATGTAAATGGAAAAATGGCGGGGCAAATCGCTTAAGCTATGCAAATGGAAAAATAGAAGAGCGAGTCGGTCGTTTTGTTAAAAGGCGGCGGGTTCTTTACGCGAGAAACCGGGGGAGAAAAGCCGGAAAGTCGCAACCGTGCGTTTGTTCCTATGTCTTTTTTTTCTCCTTAATTCTTTAGCTCTGTTTAATTCTGAGTTTTGTCGTCATCATCCCTTCCTAGGATCGACTTTTTCCTCAGTAAAAGACTATCTGATCGAATTTCATCTTGTGTGATGCATACAGAGTAGGAATATGTAGACAAATTTCAGTTAGACTTAAGTTGATGTTTAGGGTTGGTTGCAATATCGGTTTGTCCCTGTTTAATTCTGTTTGAGTCCAACTTTGGTGGCCACTATCTATTCGTGCAATCAATTTTTGGAGTTTTTCTCACTTGCGAAATGGTTTTATTAAATAAATTTGTTACTCATGATATATATATATATATATAATGAACAGAAGAATTTGAATTTTTACATAAACGTTTAAAATATTTAAAATGCATTAGTACGCTAATTCGCTCTTCTTTAGTTTCATTTCATCCCTAGTACCATGATCACTTATTATTATCTGTTTGGTCAAAATCGCATATATTTTTGTTAAATTTGGTCCTACAAGTCGAATAGAAATTTTCTTACAAACTAAATTGTCGTTCCAAACTGATTAGAAGGTCAGTTTATTAAGTTCAAGGCTTGGAACACGTAGAATTAATTCTGAGCTGACGTATACTAAGTATAAGACGGATTTATTCCATAGTTGAAACTTAGTAACGTGTATTTAATATAAATTGGAGATAGGTTTGAGGTCTGTATACCCAAGATATCTAATGCGAGTCTAATTTCAGTTTAACCCAGATCCAGCGGAACGATGTTCGAACTTTTGCAAGTATCATCGAACGAGTTGATGGTGTTTCTAAAGTTATCGCGAAAGGGTAGCGTCGTCAGAATGGATGAAACATCGATATCGCGTTTCAAAGTCGGATAGGGGAATTATAGAACGACGTGTTTCCGTAACAAATTTCCTAATGTTTTCTTATCTAAAATTTCTCACAGCGATGGAAAGCGTTTCAACTGTTGGAAGAAAGCTCATGCTCTCGTTAGGATAAATATTTGCACTTTCCAAGTTTGTACTTTCGATTGCATACTATTTCGTTGGAGAGAATGTTCGCTCTTTACGAACGAAATAAGTTTCAACATTGAATTAAACAATTTTTATACATATGGTTGTATCGATTGTTGTTTTTGAATTTTTTTATATTTTTTTTCTATCAATATATGTTATATGCCCATCCATATATCGAATCCAAATTTGGATACAATTAAACTTTAATCCAAGATATCTTTATATAAAAATCCTCCCTGTCTAAAATACAAGAATCAAATTTTTCCAATAATTTAATTGTCATTTGATAATATTTCTACATATATTTCTTAACGCAGATATGCTACCAACTTTGAAACCAAGTTCGTCATCACCAATGGAACAAAGCTTAGGTTCAATTTAATTTTCATTATATTTGGCTTTCTGAAAAAACCAAAGTTTTTATCGCTCTGCTAATAAAATTACAAGAGACTGGACTGTGCTCAAACTTCGTTGTGACGAAGTTTGCATGTTTCTGTCGAAAGAAACGGAAAGTGTAGTTACGGCGCGGGAATGCCATTTTTGCTCGTTATTTAAGTCCAAACTCGCCGCTTTTCCACCCCTTTTCGCCGACTATATTTATCTTTTCTCTGTTGAAATATCCAACGTGTTACGCTCTATTTAAGCGGAGATCCGCGTCCAGACGAGCGGAGCTTCGTGTAGCCGATTCGCTTGTGATAACCGTACGTGACTCGTGTGGCGTTTTTGCTAAACCACGCAAAGTCAGCTAGAAGGATCAGACAGGTAGTAAAACCACGTTAAAGAATCACCGTGTACATTTTGTTAGAGGAAAGAGCAGTCGTAAAAGGATTTTCCGCAGGTTACCATTGAACCAAAAATGATCGAGGAATCGTTTATATGCGTAGATTATGAAATTTACAGATTTCGTTACAGTCTTTACTCCGTAAAATTTATAAAATTAATGTCGTCTGAAGAGATAGATTTATCTCTTAAAATATACGCGTATATTGACAGTTGTTTAACATCTTTACAAATTATTAACTATTATAATTATCAATTAATTAATAAACGTATTTGATTTGGACAAAGTTGCCCTGAAACTCTCCTTACTGAAAAAATATAACAAACACAAATTTCCTTCTAAAAACATCTTGGTCCTACAAGGATTAATCCAATTCCAAAAGTAATGAAATTTCTATTACTCGACAAACTCCCTACTCATAGACCTTGTGCTGGGAAACTACGAAAATCAGAAGAGCAGTCAATCCAAAGAACAAGGATATATTGTGCTTTGGCCCGAGGCATAGCACGTGGCTTGGATGAAACCGTGTGCTGGCAATATCGAACTGCAAGACTCGGGAGTTGTGGAAACCACGTTGGACTATTCCAAGACCATATAGCTCACAACTTCAAGATCCAGGAGTTGCAGAATTCATTCTGGATCACCTTAAACCTTGGGACTCCAAACACTAAATCCTATAGATCGTCAAATTCTAAAGTATCCAGTTAAATCCATAATATCATTAATTTAAAAAGCTGAGATCCTCCACGAAGAATTCCTACAACTGTTCTTTTTTACGAAGATGTATATGATCATGAGTCTAGAACGTTAAATGCAAGGTTTTGGCTGTGGCATTAGAAACATGGTGGCGGTTTGGAGTCTGATCTTTAGAGATCTCTTGTGGTCTGATCTTTAGAGTGATTGAATCGAAGGTCCTTGAGCATTTGAAAGATTAATGGAAGTCTTACGAAATTTGGTATCCTATACCCTGAGGTAATCCTCTATGGGTTTTGTAGTTCCAGTCAGGTTCACCGTATTGGATTTGGACGTTCTGTGGCTTTCGACTAATTTTACATGGGGCTCGTGAATTTGTGCTTGTCACACAGTTCGAGGATTTTGGAATTTGATACAATGCAAGATTATTCGGCGTGATTTCGATGTACTTAAAATATTTCGATAAACGAAAAGATTGTATAATAATTGAATGTTACATTCATGTGATTCTTTTCCCAAATACAGAGAATTTCAGAAATTCTCAAAATTTATATTGCTAACGAATGGCGATACTCCAATGTGATTGTGTTATTCTTGATCTTCGTTTTATTTCGAACCGTAGAGCCTGCTCGACTTCGATCGTATCAGGAATTCAGGGAACGAATTGAGGAAAGTATATAGACACAACAAGAATAAATGGACAAATAGTGGAAATAGGTGTCAATGAAATTAATAATAACTGTCACTTAAATTTTATCAATTCTATATCCTTATGATACACGTGTAGTTTACTTACGATTAATAAATAATTGAAATTAATATTTTGACATTTAACACTTTTAGGTAAACGGATTCTATTCAACTCCATTCTTACCTAATATTTTCACCTGTCTGCTTATTTTTTCCAAACTGTACATACTTCGTGAAAGAAACGTTTTCAGAACGCGAACATACAACTAGACTATCGATACTTTTATGAAAACTATAAAAGCGTAAAAATATATATAGAAAAATATACATAAAATATCCAAAATAAAATGCCCGTTAGAATATTCAGTAGGTGAAATGAAATAGAAATTTCACTTTTTCTAGCTGCATCCATAAAAATATAAAACTGCATAAAAATATGCAATCTACATACATAACGCCATATAACCACCATCTCCGACGACAATAAAGAAACTGGTGATGTAATTGACTAGTCGATAATCGAGGTGATCGTTACATGGCCGCTTATTACAGTAATCGCGAGGGTACCGCAACAACGTGCCGTTAGAGCAGATCCGGTATCGGGACGGCTGACGAGTGGAGTTTGCCGCTTAAATGGAAGTTGGCTTAAGTTCTTAGCCGATCCTTGCCACTGGATATCGGCAAGTTCGCCTCGAGGTTTCACTCGAGGCACGCCTGGCAAACGACTCCCGCGCGGATTAACGCGCGGGGACCTCTTAATCCGCCATCGAGATACTGGCAGCCTCTTCTCCTGCCGATTCCTCGCTCCTTTCGTCGCTGTTTGTTGGCTTGTAATTAAAACAACCCTTAAATAATCGACCGGCCGCGAACCGAGGTTATACACCGCGCTCCCTCGCCCTTCGTCGGTTTAGTAAACTCGACAGAACCGCGCTGAAAGTTTTGGAAACGATAAGGATGCTGGTTCGTCGACTTTCTTTTATCGACTTCGAAATTCTCTTTGGCATTTTTCTTCGGAGGTTTGTTGTTGTCTTGTTGTGCCGATGGCTTGATGTTTCTTATGCTGTTTCTAGAGAGGATTTTTACTGACGTTTGTTGGTGGTTTTTAGGTTTTATAAATGTGATAATTTAATGAAAATGAGCGTTTTAGAAATGTATCCATATATGTAGCCGAGTATACTTTTGTACAGAATATGTTTTTAGCGTTGTAAATGGTGAGGATGTTTATAGGAATTTGGCGATGGCTTGTGGCAATGTGGGAGATAAAGAATTTATATAATTGAGGTCGGAGATTTATAAAGATGATAATTTTACGATTACATCCGCATCGAATTAATCATAAATTAAAATGAAGCTTATCCGTTTCGATAATTGATTGCTTTATTGCATCAAAGGATACTTTGATATAATTTCATTCGATTAATTTAATTTAATATTTAATAGTTCAATTGCACTAGATTCAAACTTGTCAATCGATACCTAAATTCACTTGTAACCTGTTGACTTTCGTCCCGAGAATCGATAGAAGATAAATCTCATTCCCATCTCAGTTGCAGTTTCTTCTAATTAAATCCTAACGAATTTCCAGTTCAAAGAAGGAAGTCCCAAAAATCATCTGTAAAAACCATCTCTATCACGCAGGTTCGTTTGCTCAAGGCAAACGAAAGTAGCCAGCAGCTCTGACCAGAAAATTCCATTTGGGATTACTGAGTCAGTATGTTATCAGCTAAAAGAGCATAGAACAAAAACTGCTCTGTTCTAGTGCACAATTTTACCTTATCATTTCCCAATGTAGATTCACAGATTTTTGCATTTCAAAGTTTTATTTCAGATGAAGATAATATTCTTATTCGTGGCCACTTTCGTTCACAACTTCGAGTAGCTATCGTTGTTTCCTACATTTTCGTTAAAAAGAAACTCAATTTTTTACTAAATTCTTCCTCTTTCATTTAACATAATCACCAAGCTGCGGATTCATATTTTTGAAAATATTATTTAAAAAATAGGACCTTGGTAGAATATTCTCTACGAGATACTAAAGCATCATAGAAAGTACTATACCTTGATCACTTTATATATTTTATAATGTACATGCAAATTCTGCAATTTTACGCTTTCAAATTTTCAATAGTCGTATAAAAATCAGCAACCTAATAATAATAATTTCTGACTAAATTTGGATTATTTCATCTACAAAATTCTTCCAGCTTCGTTCGGTACAATTATTTCAAAAAATTCAACGTCATCCAACTATAATCCTACTTTCTAGAAAAATTAAGTATTCTATCACAGAGATAGGTTTTCCATCGATCCATACGAGAATTTACACCACTTCAATGCCACGACTAGGAAAAACGCGAGAATTGCTCGGACGAAGATCTAGTTGGACGCGAATTTCCAGCAATACAAGATCGAAGAGCTGTCGAACACGTGGCTGCAAACGAAGCGAGGCGCACAAGCGAATTCCGTGTCGCGTCGTCGCGTCGTCGGAAAGTTTATTCTCTTTGCCGAAGCGGACTTATTGCGAGCGAACTTGTCACCAGCTGCAGCTGCAATTCCTTTTCTCTTTCTCACTCGATCAGCCCTCTCTTTTTCCCGTGCCGCGTGAACGGTATTTGTTATAGTGTCGCGGCGGTCGCAAAAGTATTCCTACCTGATCACGTCCGGTAGAGTCTTCGACGAGTTTCCGGGAGAAGTTTAATTAAAATCAAAGTCACGTGAAACGACGTTCCGGAAAGAGGAAATACGATTTGACTGTCGACGAACAAAGAGATTTATCATGTCTGTTTCGTTGGGCGAAAGGAGAAAGAAGGTTACTACGTGATGTGTCGAGGATGTGACAACTCGAGGAAGGATTATTAAATTTGTTTGTCTTGCTTTCAGAAGTAAAGTCACGTTAAAGATAATGATATAATTTCAGTTTGCTGGAGATTTTTTTAACATTTGAAAAGTACTTCTTTAGTTTTGGTCGTTTTAGTATTACTTTTTAGTTCTTCTTGCTTTTGGTACTTCTTTCTTGTCGTTTGTTATTACTTTTATTTCCGTCGTCGTTTCTATCTCTGCAATATCAACGAATCCTCGTACTTTGCTATTTTCAAGAATACTTGTTGAATATAACGAATGATTAATCTATGTCGATTCGATATTTTATTTCGCTTAATTTCCTTGGATTTCAATATTTCATCCGTACTGTACGTTAATTTAATAAAAATACATCAACGCGCATACATTATTAATCAGGAAAATATAAGGGTATATTGAAATTCGAAATAGCTTTTAAAAGCTCATTGACTGTGAACTAGATAAAATTAAATATCAGATGCTATTTGGAGCGTAAAGTACGTTATGAATCAAACCTCGACATCTTTACATTTCCTTCAGGACCAACAACGAAAAGGAAAAATCGCAACTTCCATTTCAAGTTAAATACAAGAAGACATCTCGAACTGAACTTGTCCAATCGCCGCGGAACAATCGGGCCTCTGCGATGAAAAGGGGCGTTCGCCAGAGGGGTAATTAATTTTTAGCCACGTTCAAAGGCAATCTCGCTCACGCGAAACAGCTTATGGCGGCGAGGAGCCGTTTTCCGGCCGGGGCTCCGAGAAATTCATCATCGCCAATGCGGAATAGATTAATGTCGCCTCTCGCGGCTATAGCGAGGAAGGGAGTAGCTTTCATCCTCGTCAATGCTGGAAACTTCCAGGCTCTGCCACTCAGCAAGTTAGGACCAGGCCGCTAAATTACTTCGAATCGAGTTGCTCTCAAAGGGGTCCCCGCCTCTTCCTCTTCATCGTCCTTCTCCTTCGTCATACCTGACCTAACTGTCCTCCAGCCTGCGTCGTAATTCCACAGCCAGGGTTACCAACCGATCGAAATTGCGAGTCGCGATGCTTCTCGATTGAGTTAAACTGCGTAGCTTAAGAGGAGAGAAAAAAGCGGAGACAGGGATTAGAGAGATTGTTGATGAAGGAAATTGGAAGCTAAATTAGTTGCGAAGATTCAAGGTACGATCGAATACGATTGGTATCGAGGTTCAGAATTTCCAGAAGATATCTTAGAGTTGCGTTTAAGGTCTTTGCGATCTTATCCTGGGATTTTCCAGCTTTTCTTTTCTTCCTTTTACAACCTATATATGTTGGTTATAATATTCGAGATTCTTTTTGTTAGCGTTGTCCGAGATTGCTGGAAGATTCTGAGAGTTCGAACTCCGATTGAAATTCTTACAATGTTAGTCGAACGTTTCAATCCAAATGTGATTTCTCGACTTTGCACACCTGCGTAAATAACAAAGAAGAAACAAGGTACTCAAAGAAACACATAACAGGAATTAATCCACCGATCAATTGCTAAAGATCAATTATTAAAGCATCTTTAAAAAGCATAAATTTACATTCCAAACTGCAAAATATCAATCCACATTTTTCACCTCGTCGTTTTAATAAAATTCTTCCATCAACAATTTCGAAAGAATCTCATTCCTGGTTCTCGTTTTTCGTGTAGAAGCAGGTAGGAACGTAAAAAGAGGAACGAAAAGGGGATTCCTACAAGTTCTAAAAAGATCGCGCGATAACACTTGCCGAGGAAAGGAAACTCGTCGTCGTGAGAGCGATCGGAGCCCTCGTTCCCTATTCCAGTAGCACGATCGCTTCGCCAGTTATTTGAGACGTTGGTTTCGGCGTGTACCCGGCATGGAAACCACGTTGCAGGCATTACTTTCGTCCGGGACGTCGGTCGACCCTATTCTCGAAGCAGGCTCGCGTGCTCGCGCCGCATTGTTCGCGACTTTCTCGCCGATCCACCCGCGTTTTCCGAGTTCTTGCCGTGGCCGATATCGCGGTAGAAATTACGAGGCGTACGCGATGCGTCCGCTGCCTTTCTTCGCGACGAAGCCCGCTTTTCCGAAGTACTGAGCGATTTTTGTATCATTGAAACGGATTTCTTTTTGTACACCCTACTGATAAGTATTTAGAGATATTTATCTATGGTTTTTTTACTTTATTTTTATCCCGATAAAGTATACTTTCAATGATAAGGTATTAATAAAAATTGGCAGGATATATTTTTATCAACATATATAGGTATATCTCTTTATTTTAAGAAAGTTACCTTTGTTCGTTAAATATTATTTGACTCGGTACGTTATTTTATTCCCAACGTAAAGTAACGTATATCAGACAGTGTTGAAAATTTCAGGCTTGCAATTGAAATTGCTTAAGTTTGTAATTTATCGACGAGGCTAGGCTCTTTTGAGGTCGGATGATTCAGGGTGGAATAAATTCGCGGAGATTTGTAGGGGTAGAAGAATTGAATGGCTAGAAGTTTAATTAATTAGGAGGTCGGTGTTACTTTAGAAGGCTATTGGCGAGGAAATGGGGAAATCTGAAGATGATTTATTTCTTGAGAAGAATAATGTGTTTGAAATTACGATGCTCCCTTTTCTTCTCAAGAAATTCGGTCACACACCCAACTTTTATTTAATAAAGGCGTTACACCTCCGTTTTGATTTATCCAATATCAAATATTCTAATTCTCTTCTTTGTATATCACATCAATTAATATAGAATGAATTGATAAGGTGTAAATTCTTCAGAGAAATTAATAATTCGCTGATAAAACGGACAAGCCTGGAAAAATTCAAGTCTTTCTCCGGCTTGATCCTCACTGGTGTATTGCTGGCGAGTGGTTAGAGGCGTGCATAAACAGAGGGGCTGCATCGATCTGGCCCCGTCGGCCATATCCGGAACGGGGGCATAATTCAACAACGGCCACAAGGGAATCCCCGTGGCGAAACTTCGAAAATCCGTGCAACCAGTTCGCATGCGAATTGGCCGGCAAACGTCGACGTTAATCACCGTTCAGCTAGCCACGGATTAACGATATCCACCACTAACCCACATTCTTTATTTCCTCGCCTGTGTGACCGAAATATCTTTGCGGCAGAGTTTGTACGCGCCCCTAAAATTCGTGGCTGCGAGCTTAAGGAATTCCTCGCGGGTCGATGGCTTTCGAGATCCTGAGGATCGTCTTTGAAATTCTTTAGCGTAAGTGCCTCTTCGTTTAACACTTTGACAGCGCAACAAAATGTCAAATAATTCGAAATAAACGGTTGAAGATTATTAAAAAGAGATTTTATTAATCGATTATAAAATTGTATACTCTACAGTTAAGTGTCTTAACCTAAAAATACCAGTTGAGGGTTAAAGGATTTTGGAAGAAAATGAATTTTGCTTTCTAATCGCAGTATGAATATAATGAATATATTACTCATCCATTACTTCCGGAAGATTTCTTAATCTTCTTACGAGTATGTATAATTAGTATATATTTAATCTTCTAAAATTGAAATAATTAGCTTAGAGATTAAACTGTCGTCTGCAACCTTTCTAATGACGCCATCTGCATACTGGGTCGTTTATGACCATGCAGTTTTCCTTGGGTTTCTGTATTCCAAAAAATCTTGAAAAATTCTTGAATACTCTTCCGAGTTTCTACAATATCATGCTACGGTATTTAGTGCTACGTGTTACCGTAATTCTCTCAAGCGAAGCAAAATTGAAACAAAAATATGAGAAAAAATAAAAATTATTTACAATTATTGGTCGATGACGACCCAGTATTCAGATGGAGCGTTAATTTCAACCCATTATCAAGAATTTATGTAAACTCCCTGGAGAGTTCAAGGGCGATAAGGACTTTCTCTATTTCATGGACAGCGCGACTTTCTTTGTTTCACGGACAGACTGACTGTCTTTGTTTTACGGACAGCCATTTTGAGAAACGCTCATTTCCCAAGTGGATGGACATAGTAGACCATAGTAGAAAGAGTAATTGTTTAAAACATTGAAGATTGACGGAGAAAGATCGGTAGCGGAGGACGATTCTCGATTTTCAGGTAGACACTGCACAAAACTTGTTATTTATTTAATTATTACTGTTATTAATTGTTGTTAATTATTAATTGTTATTTACTCCTGTATTTCATTTAAGTATTTTCACAATAAACTCGATTTTCAGACTTCAGAATCGATCCTCTGAATTACCACGTGATAAACGATCTTACATTTATATTATTCCAATATTAATTCTTATCGACAAGATAAAATAAGATATTGACGTATTACAATCTAAGATAATTATCTTTCGTCTTAATTTAATATATATACGCTTCTTCCATTTCACTTGAAATATTAGTATTTTGAACATTTTTTCGAAATCATTAATAACAAAAGTTTCATAAACTATAAGATTTATAAGCCGATCAGTTCGCGCATAGATAAACGAAAACTAAACTCGTATAATCTCCGACGAACGAAGAGAATTATTGAGAAAAAAAGAGACAAGGGATAGCTTAATTAAAGAGAAAGCGATCGACGAAGACCACCTAACTCGACGTCGTTCCGTTTGCCACGTTGTTGCCTACCCCTTTTTTAATTATCACTCTTTATCTGCTGCGATTCTTCCGCTAGCTTTTCCAAGCCGTCGTAGCAGGCTACAAACACCAAATCTCCATTCTCAGTTTTCTCGACCTTATTCGCAGAGGATGATCCTCGCGAATAATAAATTGAATCTCGGTCTCATCCCTGGTTAGAGGGAGGAGAAGCGCACTTTCGGATGAATCTCTAACGAGCAGCCACTTCTGGAAACGAGGGAACGGGAGACGAACGGCTGAAAAGGTAGACGATTCACCGAGGAGCAAAAAGAACCGATGAAAAAATAGACAAATATCGATCGCTTTGTTACGGAATTTTTGAGCAAATAACACGGATAATTGTGGTACACCTGGAAGAGGGAATTTTAGAATTCAGTAGAATTGAATTAATATTCGATTGGCAATTAAGCACGAAGAAAAATAATCCATGTAGAACGTAGATGGTAGATTAACCGGAAGAAAAGCGAAAATTTATTGGCTTCGAAAGGACTTTTAACCTTTTACTTTGAAGTAATTTGGAAATTTGAAGAGAGGAGAATCTATTCCAAGTTTATACTTGTAACTCCATTTAAATGTATACGATTCTTCTCAAATTTATTTAATTCGTTCGAATTTATATGATTCTACGAGATGTTTCGTTATACCCGTATAGGCAACTATTTGTTATTAATTTATTTGAGCGTATTTTATATCGAAATGAGATTCATTCTAATATAGAAATATAATTTTCATAACGAAAATTGTTAACGTCGATTGATCTG